>NC_057803.1:534992906-535037270 GCF_018294505.1 Triticum aestivum
CACTCGGTGGGAATTTTGAACACTTAGGCGAGCACTGGGCTGCAGCTAAGCCTCCGAATGGGAGGTTTGCTCTCCACTCGGTAGGATTTTTATATACTTAGGCGAGTACTTGGACTGCAGCTAAGCCCCCGAGTGGGAGGTTTGCTCTCCACTCGGTAGGATTTTTATATACTTAGGCGAGTACTTGGACTACAGCTAAGCCCCCGAGTGGGAGGTTTGCTCTCCACTCGGTAGGATTTTTATATACTTAGGCGAGTACTTGGACTACAGCTAAGCCCCCGAGTGGGAGGTTTGCTCTCCACTCGGTAGGATTTTCAAACACTTAGGCGAGTACTTGGACCGCAGCTAAGCCCCCGAGTGGGAGTCTGGCTCACCACTCGGTAGGATTTTCAAACACTTAGGCGAGTACTTGGACTGCGGCTAAGCCCCCGAGTGGGAGGTTTGCTCTCCACTCGGTAGGATTTTTATTTACTTAGGCGAGTACTTGGACTGCAGCTAAGCCCCCGAGTGGGAGGTTTGCTCTCCACTCGGTAGGATTTTCAAACATTTAGGCGAGTACTTGGACTGCAGCTAAGCCCCCGAGTGGGAGGTTTGCTCTCCACTCGGTAGGATTTTCAGACACTTAGGCGAGCACTGGGCTGCAGCTAAGCCTCCGAGTGGGAGTCTGGCTCACCACTCGGTAGGATTTTTATATACTTAGGTGAGCAATGGGCTGTAGCTAAGCCCCCGAGTGGGAGTCTGGCTCACCACTCGGTAGGATTTTTATTGCAAACTTAGGCGAAACGGATTCATAGCTAAGCCACCCACTGGGGGATTTCGTACGTAGACAAAAGTGACAACAATTACAGGAAGAACTGGGACACTCTTGTCTTTGATAAAAAATAAACTATAGAAGTTTTTCTTATTACACCTCATCCGAGTGAGAATTCAAGTGTAAAATGGGCGGAGTAATTCCGCATTCCAAGCTCGTGGCTCGTCGATCCGGCGATCAACGTTGTAGAGATGATATGCTCCATTGTGGAGGACTCTGGTGACGATGAAGGGGCCTTCCCAAGTAGGAGCAAGTTTGTGTGGTTTCTGTTGATCCACTCGGAGGACCAAATCTCCTTCTTGGAAGGCTCGGATCTTCACATTTCTAGCATGGAATCGACGCAAGTCTTGCTGATAGATGGTCGATCTGATCATAGCCATTTCCCTCTCCTCCTCTAGGAGGTCGACTGCGTCTTGCCAGGCTTTCTCTGCTTCGTCTTCGTTATAAAGCTCGACTCTGGGGGCGTTGTGAAGTAGATCACTCGGCAGGATGGCTTCGGCTCCGTAAACCAGAAAGAATGGCGTTCTTCTAGTCGACCGGTTTGGGGTGGTCCTCAGTCCCCATAAAACTGATGGAAGCTCGTCGACCCAAGCGCCTGCTGCGTGCTTGAGATCACGCATCAGTCGAGGCTTTAGTCCTTTGAGAATCAGACCGTTTGCTCTTTCAGCTTGTCCATTCGACTGGGGATGCGCGACTGACGCGTAGTCGACTCATGTGCCTTGAGAGGCGCAAAAAGCTCTGAACTTGTCTGAATCGAAGTTTGACCCATTGTCAGTGATGATGCTATGCGGGACCCCATATCTGAATATCAACTCTCTGATGAAACTGATAGCAGTGGTAGCATCAAGATTTTTGATAGGCTTGGCTTCAATCCATTTGGTGAACTTGTCGACTGCCACAAGCACATGTGTGAATCCGCTCCTGCCTGTTCTTAGTGGACCAACCATGTCCAGTCCCCAAACAGCGAAGGGCCAGACGAGTGGAATGGTCCTCAGAGCTGATGCTGGCTTGTGCGACATGTTGGAGTAGAACTGGCAGCCTTCACACTCGTCGACTATCTCTTTCGCCATTTCGTTTGCCCTGGGCCAGTAAAAACCCGCTCGGTATGCTTTGGCCGCGATGGTCCGAGAGGACGCATGGTGACCACAGGTCCCCGAGTGGATATCATCAAGGATTATCTGACCTTCTTCTGGCGTTATGCACTTTTGACCGATTCCGGTTGCGCTTTCTCTATACAACTGTCCTTTTATGACTGTGAAAGCTTTAGATCGACGGACGATCTGTCGAGCCTCTTCTTCGTCCTCCGGAAGTTCTTTCCTCAAGATATACGCGAGGTATGGTATCGTCCAGTCGGGGGTGATTGCCAAGACCTCCATGACTAGGTCGACCACAGCAGGAATTTTGACTTCAGTCGGATCTGTGGCACTTTTCGGTTGTGGGGCTTATTCTGTAAAAGGATCCTCCTGGACTGACGGCGAGCGGATGTGCTCCAAAAACACATTGCTGGGAATGGCTTCTCTCTTGGAGCCTATCTTTGCCAGATCATCAGCTGCTTGATTTTTCAGTCGGGGGATGTGATGAAGCTCCAGCCCCTCGAATTTCTTTTCTAGCTTTCTTACTGCGTTGCAGTAGCCAGTCATAGCTGGGCTTCTGACGTCCCACTCCTTCATCACCTGATTAACCACCAAATCTGAGTCGCCATAGACCATGAGGAGCCGGACGCCGAGTGAAATGGCCATGCGCAACCCATACAAGAGTGCTTCATATTCTGCTTCATTATTGGAGGAATCGAAATGAATCTGGAGAACATATCTGAGCTTATCTCCTCGGGGGGAGACCAACACTACCCCAGCACCGGAACCATTCAACATCTTAGATCCATCGAAGAACATGGTCCAGTGCTCCGGGTGAACTTGAATCGGAAGCTGCTGTTCAATCCACTCGGCGACGAAATCTGCAATTGCTTGGGACTTGATAGCCTTCTTTGCTTCAAACTTGATATCTAGGGGAAGGAGTTCGATCGCCCACTTTGCCACTCGACCAGTTGCATCTCTGTTGTGCAAAATCTCTGACAGTGGAGCGTCGCTGACGACTGTCATGGAATGGTCAGAGAAGTTGTGTGCAACCTTCTTCGTGGTCACGTAAATCCCGTATACAAGCTTCTGGTAATGGGGATATCTTTGCTTCGAAGGGGTCAAAACTTCAGACACATAATATACTGGGCGCTGAACTCTCAAGGCCTTTCCTTCTTCTTCCCGCTCGACCGTAAGTACTGTACTGACAACTTGTCCCGTGGCCGCAATGTAAAGCAGCAGAGGCTCTTTACTGATTGGGGCAGCAAGCACCGGCTGGGTGGAGAGCAGAGCTTTGAGCTCTGCAAACGCTGCATCAGCTTCTGGAGTCCACTCGAACTTGTCAGACTTCTTCATCAGTCGGTAAAGAGGCAATGCCTTTTCACCGAGACGAGAAATGAATCGACTTAGAGCGGCCAAGCAACCTGTAAGCTTCTGGACATCGTGTACACACATAGGGCACTTCATCCGGAGTATGGTGCCAACTTTCTCGGGATTGGCGTCGATTCCCCGTTCGGAAACGAGAAAACCGAGTAACTTTCCACCTGGAACTCCGAATGTGCACTTTGATGGATTGAGCTTGATATCATATATCCTGAGGTTAGCAAAGGTTTCGGCAAGGTCAGTCAGTAGGTCGGAACCTTTCCGTGACTTAACCACAATATCATCCATGTATGCTTCTACGTTCCGACTGATCTGAGTGAGCAAACACTTCTGAATCATCCTCATGAACGTGGCTCCAGCATTCTTGAGGCCGAAAGCATGGTGACATAACAGAAGCACCCGAATGGGGTGATGAAAGCCGTTTTGATCTCGCCGGGTCCATATAGACGGATCTGATGGTACCCACGTATAACCGTTCCAAGTAAGAGCAAGCACATGTGATGGTGGAGTAGGGGAGATGTGCTCATCATGTACACGTATGTTCTAGAAACAGGAACACGTGTCATATTCACAGGCATTATGTGTAAAGTAAGCAGATGCAATTCAAGTTAGAAGCAATACAAGCTAGACATCATACGCAACATGCAAGCACATATAATAGTGTCAAGTTAGATCAAGCACCTGTGATGGTGGAGTAGGGGAGATGTGCTCATCATCTACACAGCTACATTGTCTGTCCAGCCTTGTGTTGTCTTGCGAATCTTGTTGGGAGGATGGCGGAGTAGAATCTGTAGAGACCCCTGTTTGAGTTGCTCCAAAGGACCACCATCATCCACTACCGGACTAATTTCCTTCAGCTGTAATGATTTTGCATTGTGAAGTCAAACCGATAAGAAAAAGGAATAAAATTCGCTCTTCAGAACTCATTCATGCATGATACTGACGAACACTACTCGGATGAAAGGCAAACACATGATGTGAGGATGGAATATGTATGAAAAACAGGATGGTGTGACATATTCACACCTATGATGTGGTAACTAAGCAGAAGGCATTTCAACAAATTAGAAGCACTGCAAGCTAGACACCATATGAAAGATGCAACCAATATCACTCTGCAAAGTTCAAACTGTTGGGGAACGTAGTAATTTCAAAAAAATTCCTACGCACACGCAAGATCACGATGATGCATAGCAACGAGAGGGGAGAGTATTGTCTACGTACCCTCGTAGACCGGCAACAAAAGCGTTGACACAACGTAGAGGAAGTAGTCGTACGTCTTCCTGATCCGACCGATCCAAGTACCGAACATACGACACCTCCGAGTTCTGCACACGTTCAACTCAGTGACGTCCCTCGAGCTTCGATCCAGCAAAATGTTGAGGGAGAGTTTCGTCAGCACGACGGCGTGATGATGGTGATGATGTTCTACCGACGCAGGGCTTCACCTAAGCACTGCTACGATATGACCGAGGTGGAATATGGTGGAAGGGGGCACCGCACACGGCTAAGGAACGATCACGAAGATCAACTTGTGTGTCATGGGGTGCCCCCTTGCCCCTGTATATAAAGGAGGGAGAGGGGGAGGTGCGGCCGGCCCTAGGGGTGCGCCTAGAGGAGTCCTACTCCCACCGGGAGTAGGACTCCCCCCTATTGCCTTGTTGGAAAAGGAAGGAGGAAGGGAGAAAGAGGAAAGGGGGGCGCACCCCCTTCCTTGTCCTATTCGGACTAGGGGGGAGGGGGCGCGCGGCCTGCCCTGGACGGCCCTCCTCTTCTCCCTTATGGCCCATGTAGGCCCAATAACCCCCGGGTGGGTTCCGGTAACCCCCCGGTACTCCGGTAAAATCCCGATTTCACCCGGAATGTTTCCGATATCCAAATATAGGCTTCCAATATATCAATATTTATGTCTCGACCATTTCGAGACACCTCGTCATGTCTGTGATCACATCCGGGACTCCGAACAACCTTCGGTACATCAAAACACAAAAACCCTAATTACGATCGTCACCGACTTTAAGCATGCGGACCCTACGGGTTCGAGAACTATGTAGACATGACCGAGACACGTCTCCAGTCAATAACCAATAGCAGAACCTGGATGCTCATATTGGCTCCTACATATTGTACGAAGATCTTTATCGGTCAGACCGCATAACAACATACGTTGTTCCCTTTGTCATCGGTATGTTACTTGCCCGAGATTCAATCGTCGGTATCTTAATACCTAGTTCAATCTCGTTATCGGCAAGCCTCTTTACTCGTTCGGTAATACATCATCCCGCAACTAACTTATTAGTTGCAATGCTTGCAAGGCTTGAGTGATGTGCATTACCGAGAGGGCCCAGAGATACCTCTCAGACAATCGGAGTGACAAATCCTAATCTTGAAATACGTCAACCCAACAAGTACCTTCGAAGACACCTGTAGAGCACCTTTATAATCACCCAGTTACGTTGTGATGTTTGGTAGAACACAAAGTGTTCCTCCGATAAACGGGAGTTGCATAATCTCATAGTCATAGGAACATGTATAAGTTATGAAGAAAGAAATAGCAACAAACTAAATGATCAAGTGCTAAGCTAACGGAATGGGTCAAGTCAATCACATCATTCTCCTAATGATGTGATACCTTTAATCAAATGACAACTCATGTATATGGTTAGGAAACATAACCATCTTCGATCAACGAGCTAGTCAAGTAGAGGCATACTAGTGACACTCTGTTTGTCTATGTATTCACACATGTATTATGTTTCCGGATAATACAATTCTAGCATGAATAATAAACATTTATCATGATATAAGGAAATAAATAATAACTTTATTATTGCCTCTAGGGCATATTTCCTTCAGTCTCCCACTTGCACTAGAGTCAATAATCTAGTTCACATCGCCATGTGATTTAATACCAATAGTTCACATCACCATGTGATTAACACCCATAGTTCACATCGACATGTGACCAACACCCAAAGGGTTTACTAGAGTCAATAATCTAGTTCACATCGCTATGTGATTAACACCCAAAGAGTACTCAGGTGTGATCATGTTTTGCTTGTGAGAGAAGTTTAGTCAACGGGTCTGCCACATTCGGATCCGTACGTATTTTGCAAATTTCTATGTCAACAATGCTCTGCACGGAGCTACTCTAGATAATTGCTCCCACTTTCAATATGTATCCAGATTGAGACTTTAGAGTCATCTGGATTAGTGTCAAAACTTGCATCGACGTAACCCTTTACAACGAACCTTTTGTCACCTCCATAATTGGGAAACATATCCTTATTCCACTAAGGATAATTTTGACCAATGTCCAGTGATCTACTCCTAGATCACTATTGTACTCCCTTGCCAAACTCAGGGTAGGGTATACAATAGGTCTGGTACACAGCATGGCATACTTTATAGAACCTATGGCTCAGGCATAGGGAATGACTTTCATTCTCTCTCTATCTTCTACCGTGGTCGGGTTTTGAGTCTTACTCAACTTCACATCTTGTAACACAGGCAAGAACTCCTTTTTGTCTGTTCCATTTTGAACTACTTCAAAATCTTGTCAAGGTATGTACTCATTGAAAAACTTATCAAGCGTCTTGTTCTATCTCTATAGATCTTGATGCTCAATATGTAAGCAGCTTCACCGAGGTCTTTATTTGAAAAACTCCTTTCAAACATTCCTTTATGCTTTGCAGAATAATTCTAGATTATCTTCGATCAACAATATGTCATTCACATATACTTATCAAAAATGCTGTAATGCTCCCACTCACTTTCTTGTAAATACAGGCTTCACCGCAAGTCTGTATAAAACTATATGCTTTGATCAACTTATCAAAGCATATATTCCAACTCTGAGATGCTTGCACCAGTCCATAGATGGATCGCTGGAGCTTGCATATTTTGTTAGTACTTTTAGGATTGACAAAACCTTCTGGTTGCATCATATACAACTCTTCTTTAATAAATCCATGAAGGAATGCAGTTTTGTTTATCCACTTGCCAGATTTCATAAAATGCGGCAATTGCTAACATGATTCGGACAGACTTAAGCATAGATACGAGTGAGAAACTCTCATCGTAGTCAACACCTTGAACTTGTCGAAAACCTTTTTGCGACAATTCTAGCTTTGTAGATAGTGATACTACTATCAGCGTCCGTCTTCCTCTTGAAGATCCATTTAATATCAATGGCTCGCCGATCACTGGGCAAGTCAATCAAAGTCCATACTTTGTTCTCATGGATCTCATCTCAGATTTCATGGCCTCAAGCCACTTCGCGGAATCTGGGCTCATCATCGCTTCCTCATAGTTCGTAGGCTCGTCATGGTCAAGTAACATGACCTCTAGAACAGGATTACCGTACCACTCTGGTGCGGATATCACTCTGGTTTACCTACGAGGTTCAGTAGTAACTTGATCTGAAGTTACATGATCATCATCATTAGCTTCCTCACTAATTGGTGTAGTAGTCACAGGAACAGATTTCTGTGATGAACTACTTTCGAACAAGGGAGCATGTACAGTTACCTCATCAAGTTCTACTTTCCTCCCACTCACTTCTTTCGAGAGAAACTCCTTCTCTAGAAAGGATCCATTCTCAGCAGCGAATAACTTGCCTTCGGATCTGTGATAGAAGGTGTACCCAACAGTTTCTTTTGGGTATCCTATGAAGATTTACTTCTCCGATTTGGGTTCGAGCTTATCATGTTGAAACTTTTTCACATAAGCATCGTAGTCCCAAACTTTAAGAAACGACAACTTAGGTTTCTCGCCAAACCATAGTTCATACGGTGTCATCTCCACGGATTTAGATGGTGCCCTATTTAACGTGAATGTAGCTGTCTCTAATGCATAACCCCAAAACGATAGCGGTAAATCCGTAAGAGACGTCATATATCGCACCATATCTAATAAAGCACGGTTACGACGTTCGGACACACTATTACACTGTGGTGTTCTAGGCGGCGTGAGTAGTGAAACTATTTCACATTGTTTTAACTGAAGACCAAACTTGTAACTCAAATATTTTACTTATGCGATCATATCATAGAAACTTTTATTTTGTTACGATGATTCTCCACTTCACTCTAAAATTCTTTGAACTTTTCAAATGTTTCAGACTTGTGTTTCATCAAGTAGATATACTCATATCTGCTCAAATCATCTGTGAAGATCAGAAAATAATGATACCTGCCGCGAGCTTCAATATTCATCGGACCACATACATCAGTATGCATGATTTCCAACAAATCTGTTGCTTGCTGCATTGTTCCGGAGAATGGAGTCTTAGTCATCTTGCCCATGAGGCATGGTTCGCAAGCATCAACTGATTCATAACCAAGTGATTCCAAAAGTCCATCAACATGGAGTTTCTTTATGCGCTTTACACCAATATGACCTAAACGACAGTGCCACAAATAAGTTGCACTATCATTATTAACTTTGCATCTTTTGGTTTCAATTTATGAATATGTGTATCACTACGATCGAGATCCAACGAACCATTTTCATTGGGTGTGTAACCATATATGTAAACAGAACAACAATTTATTCTCTTACTTAAATGAATAACCGTATTGCAATAAACATGATCAAATCATATTCATGCTCAATGCAAACACCAAATAACACTTATTTAGGTTCAACACTAATCCCAAAAGTATAGGGAGTGTGCGATGATGATCATATCAATCTTGGAACTACTTCCAACACACATCGTCACTTCACCCTTAACTAGTCTCTGTTCATTCTGCAACTCCCGTTTCGAGTTACTACTCTTAGCAACCGAACCAGTATCAAATACGGGGGGTTGCTATGAACACTAGTAAAATACACATCAATAATACGTATATTAAATATACCTTTGTTCACTTTGCCATCCTTCTTATCCGCCAAATACTTGGGGCAGTTCCGTTTCCAGTGACCAGTCCCTTTGCAGTAGAAGCACTTAGTCTCAGGCTTAGGACCAGACTTGGGCTTCTTCACTTGAGCAGCACTTGCTTGCCGTTCTTCTTGAAGTTCCCTTTCTTTCCCTTTGCCCTTTTCTTGAAACTAGTGGTCTTGTTAATCATCAACACTTGATGCTCTTTCTTGATTTCTACCTTCATCGATCTCATCATCATGAAAAGCTCGGGAATCGTTTTCATCATCCCTTGCATACTATAGTTCATCACGAGGTTCTACTAACTTGGTGATGGTGACTAGAGAATTCTGTCAATCACTATTTTATCTGGAAGATTAACTCCCACTTGATTCAAGCGATTGTAGTACCCAGACAATCTGAACACATGCTCACTTCTTGAGCTATTCTCCTCCATCTTTTAGCTATAGAACTTGTTGGAGACTTCATATCTCTCAACTCGGGTATTTGCTTGAAATATTAACTTCAACTCCTGGAACATCCATATGATCCATGACTTTCAAAACGTCTTTGAAGTCCGATTCTAAGCTATTAAACATGGTGCACTAAACTATGAAGTAGTCATCTTATTGAGCAAGCCAAACGTTCATGACGTCTGCATCTGCTCCTGCAATAGGTCTGTCACCTAGCGGTGCATTAAGGACATAATTCTTCTGTGCAGCAATGAGGATAAACCTCAGATCACAGATCCAATCTGCATCATTGCTACTAACATCTTTCAACTTAGTTTTCTCTAGGAACATATCAAAAATAAAACAGGGGAGCTAAACGCGAGCTATTGATCTACAACATAGATATGCTAATACTACCAGGACTAAGTTCATGATAAATTTAAGTTCAATTAATCATATTACTTAAGAACTCCCACTTAGGAAGACAACCCTCTAATCTTCTAAGTGATCACGTGATCCAAATCAACTAAACCATAACCGATCATCACGTGAAATGGAGTAGTTTTCAATGGTGAACATCATTATGTTGATCATATCTACTATATGATTCACGCTCGACCTTTCGGTCTCCAGTGTTCCGAGGCCATATCTGCATATGCTAGGCTCGTCAAGTTTAACCCGAGTATTTCTGCGTGTGCAAAACTGGCTTGCACCCGTTGTAGATGGACATAGAGCTTATCACACCCGATCATCACGTGGTGTCTGGGCACGGCGAACTTTGGCAACGGTGCATACTCAGGGAGAACACTTTTATCTTGAAATTTAGTGAGAGATCATCTTATAGTGCTACCGTCATAACTAAGCAAAGTAAGATGTATAAAAGATAAACATCACACGCAATCAAAATATGTGACACGATATGGCCATCATCATCTTGTGCCTTTGATCTCTATCTCCAAAGCATCGTCATGATCTCCATCGTCACCGGCATGACACCATGATCTCCATCATCTTGATCTATATCAATGTGTCGTCACATGGTCATATCGCCAACTATTGCTCTTGCAACTATTGCTATCGCATAGCGATAAAGTAAAGCAATTATTTGGCACTTGCATCTTATGCAATAAAGAGACAACCATAAGGCTTCTGCCAATTGCCGATAACTTCAACAAAACATGATCATCTCATACAACAACTTATATCTCATCACGTCTTGACCATATCACATCACAACATGCCCTGCAAAAACAAGTTAGACGTCCTCTGCTTAGTAGTTGCAAGTTTTACGTGGCTGCTACGGGCTTAGCAAGAACCGTTCTTACCTACGCATCAAAACCACAACGATAGTTTGTCAAGTTAGTGCTGTTTTAACCTTCTCAAGGACCGGGCCTAGCCACACTCGATTCAACTAAAGTTGGAGAAACCGACACCCGCTAGTCACCTGTGTGCATAGCACGGCGGTAAAACCAGTCTCGCGTAAGCGTACGGGTAATGTTGGTCCGGGCCGCTTCATCCAACAATACCGCCGAACCAAAATGTGACATGTTGGTAAGCTGTATGACTTATATCGCCCACAACTCACTTGTGTTCTACTCGTGCATATTACATCAATGCATAAAACCTAGGCTCGGATGCCACTGTTGGGGAACGTAGTAATTTCAAAAAAATTCCTACGCACACGCAAGATCATGGTGATGCATAGCAACGAGAGGGGAGAGTGTTGTCTACGTACCCTCGTAGACGGGCAATGGAAGCGTTGACACAACGTAGAGGAAGTAGTCGTACATCTTCCCCATCCGACCGATCCAAGTACCGAACGTACGACACCTCCGAGTTCTGCACACGTTCAACTCGGTGATGTCCCTCGAGCTCCGATCCAGCAAAATGTTGAGGGAGAGTTTCGTCAGCACGACGACGTGATGACGGTGATGATGTTCTTGTCAGGACCCCGATTCCAAGTCACATCGATCTAGCCGGTAACACCTCATATCACTTTGCGGCCTCACGCACGGTATCCCGCGGGTGTTGCCTTACCATGGCCCGGGACCGTTTGCGCCTTTTGGCTCACGTATATGATAGTGTCGCTAGCATCCATATGACAGAGAACCCGGGCCGACATGGCTAGTCATGAACCCAAAGCGGCATAGACCTATGGAGACAGGCATACATGAATCACATCGAACATGTCGGTCATCAGCGAGTGATTCCGGGCTGTAGCACTCGGCTAACAGGACTCCGGTGAACCGGGCTGTAGCAGGCTAGGCAGGACTCCGAATATCACTGCGTGACATTTCCCCGAAGGGACAGACATAGGAACGAAGTGAAACACATGCCGGCCAGTCAAGTGTCCTGAACAGTAGTGCTGGGCTAACAGGACTCCGGTGAGCCGGGCTGTAGCGGACTACTCTGGCTCGAGGAACACTAGACTACATTTCCCCATAAGAAAGGCTGCCAAGGATAAACAACTAGATTGTCGGATCCCACTCATACCAAGTACTTTATTTAAAGGCTCCAGGGAGCCATACATAACATGTTCATACAGATAGGGGTCACATGACCCGACACTCAAGTCATACAAACATACATGCACATGCGGAAGCAACTAGTCTGAGTACAGACTCTAGAAATAAAGAAGGCTTCTCGAAGCCTGTCTATCTACATAGGCCCCTCCATGGCCAGGATCACCACCTGGGTGGCTAGTCACTCGTCGACGTCAAGGTCTACGTAGAACCCATCGGAGGGGGCGGTGTTGTCGTCTGAAAACAGTAATTAAGCAAACATGAGTACAAAGGTACTCAGCAAGTCTTACATCAGAACCTACTAAACATGCTTATTCTCAAGAAGGTGGTGGGGTTAATGCAGCAAGCCAGCTTTGACTCTTGGCTAAGCTATCCTACGGAACTCCACCAGTAAAATAGTTTTCGCACACGAGTCCACTACTCACCAACACAATACTCCACCGGGGATCCTCCCTCATCATCCTACGAGAGGGCCATCCTCGGTACTCACACTTATCCGGAGTCTTTTAGTAGTATCCATTAACTTGTCTATGAACTGTATAGGCAACCAAGTAGTCCTTTACCACGGACGCGGCTATTCGAATAGTTTTATACCCTGCAGGGGTGTACTTCTTCATACACGCTTTCACCACTTACCACCGTTTACACGACATGTACTCGACAACCTTCAAGCGGAAGCCCAGCGAGGGTGTCGGCCACGGCCTACCTAACACTTAAGTCTCTAGTCCAGGTTATCGCCTATCCAGGTTCCATCCGCAGGGAGTCCGGCCGAGGTTTCCACATACGGCCCCGAACAATGTGAACAGGATCCTGAGACGCCAAACGGGCGCCCAACATACCCGGCCACGGTGTATCTAACGCAACATAGCCCACCCCTAGGGTCAGCGCTACGCACGGCCGCCAACACATAACCTACAAACACCAGAAACTATCTGCAACTCCTGGACAAAGTATTAGGGTGATTAAGAAGCGGAGAGGGTCCATTGGTTTCGGGCCCAATGTACGGTAGTAACTGCATCTTAAATCACACATACAGATCTCAGTTCTTAGGGACGGCCTCAATGAAACAACCAACCATGTACTCCTACATGGCCTCTCATCGATACCTTTACTAAAACATGTTCAACACATCCCTCACATTAGCGACATAAGCATTTCACTCTAGCCCATCACCCAGATGAACCAGACCTGACACAACTCTAAGCATAGCAGGCATAGCAAGGTAGGAATCACATACATGGCTCAATCAACTCCTACACATGCTAGTGGGTTTCATCTAGTTACTGTGGCAATGACATGTCATGCAGAGGATAAGGGTTCAACTACTGTAGCACACAATAGATTGAAACGCGTTGTCTTAATGCAGTAAACAAGAGCAGAAGCGAGAACATGGGTTGTATCGGAATGATCAATGGTTGCTTGCCTGATGGAGTGGTAGTGGGATACTGCCCTTCAGTTGGATACTCGTGAATATCCTCGGAGGCAGAACCTACCACGAAGAACACATCGGAACACAATCAACACATGATGATATGCAACAATATGATGCATGCTATGATATGGCAATATGAATGTGTCTTGGCCTAATGCAAGCTATAACAGAAAGGATTGAACTTATTTGAATCAAAGATTCAATTATTAGCTTATTAAACATGGCTTTAATGGTGCATTTCCTTATTCTGCTTAAACAGCAAGGTAAACTTGTTTTGTCATGCATGAAACCATTCAGATGGATAGATTGAATTTTTCTGATCATTTTTCATATATAAATCTTTGCATTTGGAGCTATGGTTGATTTTCTATGATTTTTAGAAGTTTTGACTATTTTCTGGAATTTCCTGTATAAGAATAAATCCAGTAATTTAATTACTGCGTCAGCATTACGTCAGGGTGACGTCAGTGGTCAATGGGGACGTCCAGGTCAAACTTGACTGGTGGGTCCCGCGTGTCAGTAGTTAATTAAGCTAATTATCTTTAGTTAAAACTAATCTGATTTAGTTAACAGAGGGGGCCCACTTGTCATTGACTCAGGGGAGTCAAACTGGGGTCAAACCCCTAGTCAGCGGGGCTAATCCCGCCGGCGTTGAGTCACCGGCGAGGCCCGCGACGGTGGCGCAGCTTGGAAAACGCCCACAGGGCACGGGCGAGGCCGTTCTTGGGCTCGTTGGAGAGCTCTTGCAGTCGCGCATCTAGTGGTGGTGGAGGCCGGGCCTATGGTGGCCGGAGACAACGACGACGAGCTCCAAGGCGGCGGCCGGAGTTCAGCCATGTGCGGGGTTTGGGCTGCGGCGTGCAAACACGGAAACTGAGGCGCTAGCGAGGCACTACGCGATGTGGCAAGCACGTTGCATAGCACGGGATGACCAAATGGTCGCCGGAGCGACACCGGCGACGAGCTCGAGTGGAGACGAGCTTCGGCCATGGTGGAACTATGGCCTAGAGGGTGCAAATGCGTGGGAAAGAAGAGGGGGAAGGCGGCAGAGCTCACAGGGAGGTTGATGAGCAACTCAGTGGGCTCGGGGGCGACCGGAGCGAGGCGAATCGATGAACGGCGTCCGGTGGGTACCGAGGTTGAAGACGGCGCGATAGCGGTGATGCAGGGCCTCCGGCGAAGCGTGGCTCGGTGGGGAGGGCGAGGGCGTCGTGGCGGAGCGATTTGGCTTGTCGGAGGGACGAGGGGGTGGCTCTGGCATTGTCTACGACGAACGGTGGCGAGGAACGTGCTTAGGCATCGCGGGAGAGAGTGAGGGAGATGAGGGGGAGAGTGAGTGAGGATGAGAGGGGGATGTGGGGGTCGCGTGGCATCCCTGGACGTCTCCAGGACGTCGGCAGAAGCAGGAGGTGGCCGGCGTGTGGCCGCGGGCGCCGGCCACGCGCTCCGCGTCCTTCTGGCGCGAGGACCATGACGACTGGCAGGGCCAGTCGGCTGGGCCGAGCCAGGTGGGCTCGGCCAGCACAGGTAAGGCCCAGGTAGCTTCCCTCTCTCTCTCTTTTTATTTGTTTCTGTTTTTCTATTTAACTGCAACTGTTGGGCTTTAATTAAAATACTAAAATTTTTCCAAAAATCCTGAAAATAATTGTGGGCTCTGTTTAGATTATTTCCAACAGCAAACATTTATTTCCAGAATTATTTGGGCATTTAAATTATTTTATAGCATTTAAATGCCCAAATTCAAATACTTATGATTTAATTCAATGACCTTCTGTTGACCTAGAAAAATGTGCAGCAATTTTGCCAGAGGTTTTAACCCAAGACAAAGAGGGTGAACTTTTTAGAAGGGCATTTCAGGTTCATTGAAAATAATTTTAGTAAACACTAGTTGTTTCCAGGGGGGTGTTGGGGGTTTCTGCCTTCCCCATTTCAAATTTAAGAGAAATGTAAACATGATGCACACTCTAATGCTTGAACTAGCTAGGGTGTGACAACTCACCCCCACTCAAAAGAATCTCGTCCCGAGATTTAGGATCCTCCGGGTAGAAGGTGGGGTACTCGAGTCAAAGACGATCCTCCCTTTCCCAAGTGGCTTCTTTCTCGGAATGGTGTGACCATTGAACCTTGAGAAACTTGATATTATGACGTTGAGTGGTACGCTCGGCTTGATCAAGGATACGAACGGGATATTCTCGATATGAGAGGTTATCTTGTAGATCAAGCATTTCGTGGTCCACTCCACGGATGGGATCCGCGAAGCAACGCCTGAGTTGAGAAACGTGGAAGACATCATGAACTCTGGAAAGATGTGGAGGTAGTTCCAATTGGTAGGCAACTTCTCCTCGTTTGGCAAGAATGCGAAAGGGTCCAATGTAACGAGGAGCCAATTTGCCTTTGATACCGAAACGATGGGTTCCCTTTAATGGAGTAACCCGAAGGTAAGCCTTCTCGTCGACTTCATAAGTCATAGGCTTATGTTTACGATCATATTGACTCTTTTGACGAGATTGGGCTGTTTTCAATTTCTCACAAATAACGCGAACCTGCTCTTCTGCTTCCTGACTCATATCCGGGCCAAAGAGTTGTCTTTCCCCGGTTTCTGACCAGTTAAGAGGCGTTCGACATTTTCGTCCATAGAGAACTTCGAAAGGAGCCTTGCCTAAGCTGGCTTGATAACTATTGTTATAAGCAAACTCCGTGAATGGAAGGCATTTCTCCCAACTCATTCCAAATGAGATGACAGAAGCTCGGAGCATATCTTCTAGAATTTGATTGACTCGTTCTACTTGACCACTTGATTGAGGATGGAAGGCGGTGCTAAAGGAGAGACGAGTTCCCATAGCATTTTGGAAAACTTTCCCAAAATCGAGAGGTGAAGAGACTTCCACGGTCTGAGTTAATTTCCAATGGAACACCATGAAGAGACACTATTCGGGAGATGTATAAATCAGCTAGCTGGCTAGCGGTGATACTCTCACGAACAGGTAGGAAATGGGCTACTTTGGAAAGACGGTCGATCACGACGAAGATGACATTATTCCCTCTCTTGGTCCTGGGAAACCCAGTGATGAAATCCATACTGATTTTTATCCCATTTCCACTCAGAATAGCCAAAGGTTGAAGGGTGCCAGCAGGCCATTGATGCTCTGCTTTAACACGACGACAAACGTCGCAATTAGCAATGTATTGAGCGATTTCTCTCTTCATCCTAGTCCACCAAAACCTCTGGCGTAGGTCTTGATACATTTTAGTACTACCCGGATGAATGGTGAGAGGGGATTCATGAGCTTCCTTAAGGATCAGCCGCCTTAGGTTTCGTGCCTTTGGAACCACTAGGCGATTCCCAAAGTATACGACACCTTGATCATCAATGGAGAAACAATTCGCGACTCCTTTCTTAATGTTTCTCTTAATACGGGAGATTCCCGGATCTACCTTCTGTGCCTTGATGATCTGATCCGTAAGGGTAGGTTTCGCCACCAGGGTGGATAGGAATCCTCGAGGAACAATGTGAAGATTTAGCTTACGAAATTCCTCATGGAGAAATGGTTGACTTTGTTGTAACATCAGGTTGTTACAATAGGACTTACGGCTTAGCGCATTAGCCATGACATTGGCTTTGCCCGGGGTGTAAGTTATTCCTAAGTCGTAATTCGAGATCAACTCAACCCAACGTCTTTGCCTGAGATTCAAATCTGGTTTGGTGAAGATATATTTCAAACTTTGGTGATCGGTGAAGATCTCGCAACGATTACCGAGAAGGTAATGTCGCCAAGTTTTAAGTGCATGGACTACAGCTGCAAGCTCTAGATCATGTGTGGGATAATTTTCCTCATGTGGGTGTAATTGCCGTGAAGCATAGGCAATTACCTGACGATCTTGCATGAGTATTCAACCTGGTCCTTGTCGCGAGGCGCCGCAATAGATAATAAAGTCCTTGGAGAAATCTGGTGGTACCAGTATGGGAGCAGATATCATGCGTCTTTTCAGTTCCTGAAAACTGAACTCGCACTGTGGAGTCCACTCGAACTTTTTATCTTTCTTGAGGAGTTTAGTTAGAGGTTTAGCAACCTTGGAGAAATTCTCGACGAAGCGGCGGCAATAGCTCGCTAAGCCAAGGAAGCTCCGAACTTGCTTAACCATCTCAGGTGGAGTCCAATCAAGGACGGCTTGAACTCGTTCGGGATTGACAGCAATACCCTTACCAGAGATTACATGGCCTAGATACGTCACTTCTGGCAACCAAAATTCACACTTGGAGAATTTGGCGTAAAGGCGATGCTCTCGAAGTTTCATCAATACCAGCCTTAGATGTTCGGCATGTTCCTCTTCATTCTTGGAGTAGATGAGTATGTCATCGAGGTATACTACGACAAATTTGTCCAAGTACTCCATGAAAACCGAGTTCATTAACTGGGAGAAGGTGGCTGGGGCATTGGTTAAACCGAAGGACATCACGGTGTACTCGTATTGGCCATAACGAGTAACAAAGGCCATTTTGGGAATGTCCCCATTTCTGATTTTGATTTGATGGTAGCCCAACCTCAGATCCATCTTGGAAAAGACTGAGGATCCAGCGAGCTGATCATATAGATCGTTGATCCTGGGAAGTGGATATTTGTTCTTGATGGTGACCAAATTGATAGGTCGGTAATCCACAACCATTCGATCCGTTCCATCCTTCTTCTTAACGAAGAGGACGGGGCAAGCCCAAGGAGAGGAACTAGGACGGATGAAACCCTTTTTCAAGGACTCATCGAGTTGGTTCTTAAGCTCGGCTAGTTCTAAGGGTGCCATCTTGTAGGGTCTTCTAGAAATTGGAACGGTTCCTGGAACAAGGTCTATCACAAACTCAACATCCCTGTCAGGTGGAACACCTGGCAGTTCTTCTGGAAAGACATCTGGAAAGTCTTGGACTACCGGAACATCCTCAAGATCTGGAAGGGGGTTGGCATTTAAGGAGTAAAACTGGCGCTTGGCCACTCGAGTTAAGACATTGACTGTCTTGCCCGATGGGTGAGTAAGTTGAACGGTTCTAGTGGCACAGTCGATCTTAGCATAATGAGCTAACATCCAGTCCATACCCAAGATGATGTTTATGTTCAAGGACTTGAGAGCTATTAAGGATGCAAGGAAGACAAGTCTATCGACAAGAATTTCGTTCCCATGGCTTACTCTAGAAGTTTGCCATCTAGAGCCAGGAGTTTGAATTTCCATGGTACATGGCATGTCACAGAATGTCGTGTTGTGCAATCGAGCATAGTTCTCGGATATGAATGAATGAGATGCTCCAGTATAGAAAAGAACAGATGCCGGATGGCAGTTAACAAGGAGCATACCAAGGACGACGTTGGGATCCTCATGAGCCTCCTCGGCTGAAACATAGTTGACATGGCCACGGGCAGTGGTGACCGGCTTGGCGTAGAATGTCTTTCTCGCGGGCTTACCACGGCCAACGGACTTTCCAGTCTGAATGGGGTTGTTGTTCTGGGGACACTCTCGACTATAGTGACCCGGCTCTCCACACTTAAAGCATGTCACCACATTGGGGCGTGGAGCAGCATTAGCAGCGGGGCCACCATAGGCTTGGGCGGTGCAAATTGCTGGTTGGGACGAGGCACCTCAAAGGATGGCCTCGGGATGAACCTGGGTGGCAGTGCCATGCTTGGAATCCACACCCGGCGCTTCTGAGTTCCAGAGCCGGATGAAGAGCCAAAATCACGAGAGTGCTTGCGTGAAGCGTCATAATCAGTCTGGCCCGTCTCAGCACTGATGGCTTTATTGACCAACTTCTGAAAGGAGGTGCACTCATGCAGACGAAGATCGCGGCGAAGCTCAGGGCTAAGTCCCTTGCGGAACCTTGCCTGCTTCTTAGTGTCAGTAGATACCTCTTCAGGGGCATAGTGTGCCAGATTCCCAAATTCACGACTATATGCATCCACAATCAGTCTTCCTTGGGTGAAGTTGTAGAACTCCTCCCTCTTGCGATCCATGAGACCTTCCGGAATGTGATGCTCACGGAAAGCCTCACTGAATTCAGTCCAAGTAGTACTAATTATGCACGGCGTCCGGCGGGTACCGAGGTTGAAGACGGTGCGATAGCGGCGATGCAGGGCCTTCGGCGAAGTGTGTCTCGGTGGGGAGGGCGAGGGCGTCGTGGCGGAGCGATTTCGCTTGTCGGAGGGACGAGGGGGTGGCTCTGGCGTCGTCTACGGCGAACGGCGGCGAGGAACTTGCTCGGGCATCATGGGAGAGAGTGAGAGAGACGAGGGGGGAGTGAGCGAGGATGAGAGGGGGACGTGGGGGTCGCGTGGCATCCCTGGACGTCTCCAGGACGTCGGCAGAAGCAGGAGGTGGCCGGTGTGTGGCCGCGGGCGCCGGCCACGCGCTCCGCGTCCTTCTGGCGTGAGGAGGACGATGACTGGCAGGGCCAGTCGACTAGGCCGAGCCACGTGGGCTGGGCCAGCACAGGTAAGGCCCAGGTAGCTTCCCTCTCTCTCTTTTTTTTATTTGTTTCTATTTTTCTATTTAACTGCAACTGTTGGGCTTTAATTAAAATACTAAAACGTTTCCAAAAATCCTGAAAATAATTGTGGGCTCTGTTTAGATTATTTCCAACAGCAAACATTTATTTCCAGAATTATTTGGGCATTTAGATTATTTTATAGCATTTAAATGCCCAAATTCAAATACTTATGATTTAATTCAATGACCTTCGGTTGACCTAGAAAAATGTACACCAATTTTGCCAGAGGTTTTAACCCAAGACAAAGAGGGTGAACTTTTTAGAAGGGCATTTCAGGTTCATTGAAAATAATTTTAGTAAACCCTAGTTGTTTCCAGGGGGTGTTGGGGGTTTCTGCCTTCCCCATTTCAAATTTAAGAGAAATTTAAACATGATGCACACTCTAATGCTTGAACTAGCTAGGGTGTGACAGTTCTACCGACGCAGGGCTTCGCCTAAGCACTGCTACGATATGACCGAGGTGGAATATGGTGGAAGGGGGCACTGCACACGGCTATGGAACGATCACGAAGATCAACTTGTGTGTCATGGGGTGCCCCCTTGCCCCCATATATAAAGGAGGGAGAGGGGGAGGTGTGGCCGTTCCTAGGGGTGCGCCTGGGGGAGTCCTACTCCCACCGGGAGTAGGACTCCCCCCTCTTGCCTTGTGGGAAAAGGAAGGGGGAAGAGAGAAAGAGGAAAGGGGGGCACCGCCCCCCTTCCTTGTCCTATTCGGACTAGGAGGGGAGGGGGCGCGCGGCCTGCCCTGGCTGGCCCTCCTCTTCTCCCTTATGGCCCATGTAGGCCCAATAACTCCCGGGGGGTTCCGGTAACCCCCCGGTACTCCGGTAAAATCCCGATTTCACCCGGAACGTTTCCGATATCCAAATATAGGCTTCCAATATATCAATCTTTATGTCTCGACCATTTCGAGACACCTCGTCATGTCCGTGATCACATCCGAGACTCTGAACAACCTTCGGTACATCAAAACACAAAAACCCTAATTACGATCGTCACCGAACTTTAAGCGTGCGGACCCTATGGGTTCGAGAACTATGTAGACATAACCGAGACACATCTCCGGTCAATAACCAATAGCGGAACCTGGATGCTTATGTTGGCTCCTCCATATTCTACGAAGATCTTTATCGGTCAGACCGCATAACAACATACATTGTTCCCTTTGTCATCGGTATGTTACTTGCCCGAGATTCGATCGTCGGTATCTTAATACCTAGTTCAATCTCGTTACCGGCAAGCCTCCTTACTCGTTCCGTAATACATCATCCTGCAACTAACTTATTAGTTGCAATGCTTGCAAGGCTTGAGTGATGTACATTACCGAGAGGGCCCAGAGATACCTCTCCGACAATCGGAGTGACAAATCCTAATCTTGAAATACGCCAACCCTACAAGTACCTTCGGAGACACCTGTAGAGCACCTTTATAATCACCCAGTTACGTTGTGACGTTTGGTAGCACACAAAGTGTTCCTCCGGTAAACGGGAGTTGCATAATCTCATAGTCATAGGAACATGTATAAGTTATGAAGAAAGCAATAGCAACAAACTAAACGATTAAGTGCTAAGCTAACGGAATGGGTCAAGTCAATCACATCATTCTCCTAATGATGTGATCCCGTTAATCAAATGACAACTCATGTCTATGGTTAGGAAACATAACCATCTTCGATCAACGAGCTAGTCAAGTAGAGGCATACTAGTGACACTCTGTTTGTCTATGTATTCACACATGTATTATGTTTCCGGTTAATACAATTCTAGCATGAATAATACACATTTATCATGATATAAGGAAATAAATAATAAATTTATTATTGCCTCTAGGGCATATTTCCTTCACAAACTGTATGGCATTTCAACAAATTATAAGCAATCCATGCTAGAAATCATATGCAAGACACAACCAATATCACAGTGGCGACTTAAAGGTGCCTTATCACAAGATATAGTATGTACCAAAAACAGGAAAGCGTGTCATATTCACATGTAACATGTGTAAGCTAAGCAGATGCAGTTTACACTAATTAGGAGCAATACGAGCTAGACACCATATGCAACATGCAACCAGATATCACACTGCCAAGTTAGAGCAAGCACCTTGGATGGTGGAGTAGGGGAGAGGAGACTTGGACCTTGTAATGCACTATCAGTACAAGGAGAATCGGTACAGATGCTCCATTTACGTTGCTGCAGAGGACCACCATCATCGCCTTCCTTACTCTTTTCCTTCCTCTTTCTTGATTTTGCCTTGTCAAGTCAAACCCACAAGAAAAAGGAATAAAATTTGCTCTTCAGAACTCATTGATGCATGATACTGAAGAATACTACTTTTATGTAAGATGAACACTACATATCACACTGCCAAGTAAGAGCAAGGACCTGCGATGGTGGTGTGGGGGAATTGCTGTGATCAACTAGAGAGCTACGTTGACTATCTTCATTTAGCCTTGCTGTTTCTTGAGAATCGTGTGGGGAGGATGACACTACACTCTTTAAACGAGTATGGCATCTCACAGAAACCCACCCGGGTGACTGTCTCATCATAAGTGATTGACGAGGGATACAAAAGAGCATTAGTTTGATGTACGAACATGGTTAATAGACATATGTAGTATGTATCAAAAACAGGAAGGCATGTCATTATCAAAGGTATAATGTGTAAAGTAAGCAGATGCAATTTAACCAAATTGGAAGCAATACAAGCTAGATACCATATGCAACATGCAACCACATTTGATAGCATGAAGTTAAGCAAGCACCTGGGATGGTTGTGTGTGGCAATTGAGATCATCAACTGCAGAGTTAAGTTTACTGTCTCCAACTGCTGACACTGCACCCGTTAGAGCACTGGAACGCTTAGTGCTTATCTTCGAATTACACTGGAGCGACTTCTGTCTTTTCTTTTCTGCATTCATTAACACTGCGTCAGAGTCTGAAATACCCATGCATAAAAAAACAATAGTGTGAGTATGGGTGAAGGGTGAAGTGTGTGCATAATTAGTACAGTGTAAAGGTAGCAGATAGCAGGCCGGTGAGAAATAAATGATGGGAGACATATGATAGCTCTACAACATGCATGGCACACTAAATTACTATAGGATTCTATGAAAATAACAGTCGACTGAAAGCAAATAGGTCAGTCCATTTTTTCTGCACCGTCTGATGTACAAAGAACGGGCAGATCGCCTTTATCTACCTCCAGCGAGTCAGTGTTGACGATCTTCCTCGAAACGCTAGCGACCACCGGCCCAGTATTCCTCCCCTGCCTGCGCCCTCCCCTCGACCTCACTGCACCGCTGTGCTTGGCACCACCCCCCGGCCATCCATTCAAGCCCCGCCGACCTCCAGATTGGGCGCAAGCAGCTCCTGCACCCCACACCCCTATGATAGACACCGATGCACCGCTTCCCTGGGGAACATGCGGACTAGGTGCTCCGCGCGCCTAAGCGGGTGCTGCTTCTTTTAATTGTGGTTCGACTGACCCTGAATTGAAATCCAGGTGGGCTACTGACCTCTAGCAAAGGTGAAATAGTAAAAGGGAGGAAACCTTGTGCATTTAGTATCATGAAGAAGATGCAGTAAGAAGCGCTCAACTAGTTTCTTCCGTGGGATGAATACGGTGTGAGCGGAGACGTAAGATTTGCATGAATAAGGGAAGAGGTGTACCTCTTTCTGCTGGCAGTGCTGTGTCCTCCTTCTGTTTTTCCGACAATCTTCTTGTTGTTCACCGGAAACCAGAAGTTGTGGAGGACGGTGCAGCCTTGGATGAACCCATGGCCAAGTTGTTGAGTGTGGTGCGGTGGCCGTCTGTCAGCGGCGGGGAAGCAGATCCGAGGCGGCGAACGACGGCGTAGCGAGAACAGCTCCGGTGCGGTGGACGGTTGCGACAGTGGAGCCGCAGTAGTGAGGCGCAGGACGGCGTGGTCGGAGTGGTTCTGGTACGGCGCACGTCGGCGTCGGCATCGTGGAGGTAGCTCTGCCTCAGCTTCAGCTGCTAAGTCCTTGAGGGCGTTGCGGTTGCGGTTGCGTTGGACGACGACGTCGGGGTACCGGCTCCGGCGTGATGGAGGAGGGCGGCGGTGAATTGGCCGCTATGGGGTGGAGGACGAAGGAGGCTGGGGTTTCGCCGCTGGTGGAGAGGGCCTTTTCGCACCCACGGGGTATGAATGGGGAAACTGGGGGAGGCGGGGAACTAAGGGGGAACAATGTTTCGGCTTGAGACGCGCTTGTTTGAAATTTGGGGAAAGTTACAAACTTTCCCCCCATCTAAAATTTTGGACATATTGCGGGTTGGGGGTACGACATTCATGTCAGGTGTCCCAAATGTGGGCGGGATAGATTTCGGCCGAGCGCATGGGTAGGCGCCCATGGCATATGAATGCTTCTCTGGCGTCTTGGTGAAGTTACAAACCTACCCCAGTTTAGACCTTTGGACTACACGGGCCAGAGTCAGGATAGTAATTTCCTACCACCAAAACATTAGTCTCGCGTGGTTTCGGGTGACCAGAGGCCTATTTAACATTTTCGGTTCTCTTGAATTGAACTTTCAGGGTTTGTCAAACTTCACAAATCTTTACTCTTGAAAATCCTAAAGCTACGATTATTTTGGAATGGAGGGGGTACATTTGAATATACATTGTACACGAGTATAAATTAAAAAATATGCAACTTACCTCAGTTCATGCATGGTTCCAGATATAATCTCCTTGGTTGCAAAAAAAAGTTAGATATGCGTATGAATATATATAGCATGTTCAAACTCACAACAAATATTGATGCCCCCTTTTACATCTGATTTACAAATGCCATTATCTCGGGTTCAAATAGATGAATGCACTTCCTATGAATTCGAATCTTCGAAACCCCCTTTATGTTGAATTCGACATGTATTCTATTTCGTAGCTAGCAATTTGGAATGTATCCATGCAAGTGACAAATGTATAAAGTGCTTCACACTAACAACATGGAGTGCACTAATTAATGTTTATATATGAATTGCAAAAGCATCCATTGCCTGTATTTCAATCCGCTCTCACTCTATGGATCGATAATATGAAATAAACACATGCACATGCTAGAATTCAATTGCAGTTGAAGAAAGAGCCTACTCCTGGTACTGTATATTAGTGATAGGGGTGTGTACAAAGTACACGTGAATACCAGACATTGTGCGTGTGTGTAAACTATTGACGAACTAGCCCCAAGCTTGTATAACATACTAAGGGCCTAGGGTTACAAATCATATATAGTCGGCTTATCACCAGTGGGGATAGAGTCCTCCGTGACTCTGGTAGCTTTGTGTTGTACGCCGAGTCCTCCACATGGGTCTTGTATAACACGTCTCGGTCCAACCTATATGTGGCGCATGATGGAACTGACCCATGTGTCTTCATGTTGACCCACCACAACTAGAAATGATGTGCCCACCACACCACACACGCAATCGGCCACTAAGAAAATAAGCATATACAATAGTACAACGGTATCTAGCTCACGATACGTCTCCATATTTTGTTGATGACACTGACGGACTTTGCATTTGATGCATGCTCCGTATTTTGTTGACGACACTTACGGTCATTGTATTTGAAGCGAAAGCACGATATGGTCACTGGACTTCAGAATAATCTCATCACGGTCACCACATACATTTTGTCGTGCTAACCAACATGTGGTTGGATGGTTAGAGGATACTGTTTTCTCGAGCCCACCAAGGTTAAAGTACCGGTGCTCGCATTTATCTTGTGTTAATTTCAGTATTTTCCGGCGATGTACGTTCAGTGGGAGAAGACGTTCCACTCGACTACGAGGCACCTATGGTGACTTCGTAAAATATCAAGATCATATATGCTGGCCCACTCTCTCAAAGGTGCTCGTAGGGGTAGGGTCCGCGTGTGTGCGCTTATAGCGGTGAGTGCTTGCGCGTATATATGAGCCCTTGCGTCCGTACCATGTTAAACAAATACATATCATGATTATACGGTCACTGGCTCACCCGTACAAATCCGTATTTTGTTGATGACACAATCAATTGACAAGTCAAACGTTCCACGCGGCGCAACTAGTGTTGCACCATTGGGGCGCGTAACCGTGGGGCCCACCTGTCAGCCCGTATATGAAAGAAAGAAATGGTAGTTTGAGTCTGTACTGTGTTAATAAAATAGGAGTACATTTTAGGGTGATCATACGGTCACTGGCTCACCATACAGCTCCATAATTTGTTGATAACACGATCAATTGACCAGTCAAACGGTCCACATTCAGCAGTGCACATTACCATAGGGCCTACCCGTCAGCGCGTATATGAAGGACATAAATGGTAATCAATTAGTGGTTGGTGGGTATTCAAAGTCGTGAGACCTCTAGTTGGCAGTCACTGGTGGTTGGGGGGGCATTCATTAGGCGGTGGGGTGGGGATCCCCGGAGAAAAAGCTCGGCGGCTGGGGCTCCTCCTCATCATCACTATGCAGCCCCTTATCCTTGTTTTCGGCATTTAACTTGCCGGCCTGCTTGAACACCCAGCATTCTCTGTTGGTGTGATTGGCTGGCTTATTGGGGGTGCCGTGGATTTGACACGAGTGATCCAGTATGCGATCCAAACTGGACGGGCCCGGAGTACTTCTTTTGAATGGCTTTTTCCGCTGACCGGATCTAGAGCCTCTGAATCCGGCATTGACTGCCGTATCATCGGTGTTATCGCCGTTGTTGCGGCGCTTTTGTCTGTTACGACGTGGTCTGCCGTTGGCATCTTTAGTATCCGGAGTACCCGGATTCCTTGATGTGTTGTTGCTGCGAGCTAGCCAGCTATCCTCGCCTGCGTAAAAGAGGGTCGAGAGTGTCGTGAGGGCTGCCATAGACTTCGGCTTCTCCTGGCCGAGGTGCCGGGCAAGCCACTCGTCACGGATGTTATGCTTGAATGCTGCTAAGGCCTCTGCATCCGGACAGTCGACAATTTGGTTTTTCTTAGTTAGGAACCGTGTCCAGAATTGTCTGGCCGATTCCCCTGGCTGCTGAGTTATATGGCTCAAGTCATCAGCATCCGGTGGCCGCACATAAGTGCCCAGGAAGTTGTCAAGGAATGCGTGTTCCAAATTCTCCCAACTGTCGACGGAGTCTGCTGGCAAGCTATTCAACCAATGCCGAGCTGGTCCTTTGAGTTTTAGTGGGAGGTACTTGATGCCATGTAGATCATCACCGCGAGCCATGTGGATGTGAAGGAGGAAATCCTCAATCCATATAGCGGGATCTGTTGTACCATCATACGATTCGATATTTACGGGTTTAAAACTCTCCGGGAATTCATGATCCATAACTTCATCAGTGAAGCATAGGGGGTGTGCGGCGCCTCTGTGCCGGGCTATATCCCGATGCAGTTGTATGAGTCTTGTCTGCTGTATTCGGCCCGGCCGGATTTACTTTTGGTGTATCCGGCGCGACGGTCATCGTCCCATGTTGGTGCGCGCCCCCGTGACCTGTATATTGACCTTGCATGTTTTACCCTGCTATCCAATACGTCTCGCAGGTCCCGTGTGTTGCCCCGGGCCTTCGTATTTTTGATTGAGTGGCGGCGGGGTGCGGGCTAAACTTCAGGCTGAAACGCCTCTCTGGCTCGGCCACGCGGTGGCCGGTCAGCCGCATCGTACATTGGTGATGGAGGTTTCAATGCTTCCTCCTCGAGGTGAGGTAGCAACCTGCGCTTTGGGTAACTCTTGGAGGGGCGCTCGAGTTCGTATTCCTCGGCCGCAAGGACTTCGGTCCATCTATCTGCAAGCAACTCTTGATCAGCTTGAAGCTGTAGTTGCTTTTTCTTCTGGCTATTTGCTGTGGCCAAAAGCCGGCTCTTGAAGCGCTCCTGCTTGACGGGATCCTCAGGCACGATAAATTCTTTGTTGCCGAGGCTCACCACGTCTTCGGAGAGAGGCATGTAATTGTCCTCCTCCGATTCTCCATCTGTTGCCTGCTCTGGAGGCTAGCTTGTTCACCCTCCCACCCTACATCATGCTGGAGGGGATTGTGGTTGTCTTCGGCACTATCCGGAGTGTTATTGTCTCTTGTGCCGGTATCACTACTTTTGCCGTGGCGGGACTTAGAGCGGCGCTGCTGACGTTGGCGCTTGGGTTGCTTCTTGGAGGGGTCATCCTTCGCTGTCTCGTCGCCATTGCCTTCTTTGGGGGTGTCCGCCATGTATATATCATATGATGAGGTGGCAGTCCAGCGCCCTGTAGGAGGTGGTTCCTGTTCGTCTCCCGCATCATCGTCCATACCGTCGATGTCTTCCGAGTCAAAGTCGAGCATGTCGGTTAAATCGTCGACAGTGGCTACTAAGTGGGTGGTGGGTGGGCAGCGAATTTCTTCGTCGTCCGCATCCCATTCTAGCCGGACATAATTCGGCCAAGGTTCTCCTAACAAGGAGAGAGACCTTAATGAATTTAGCAAATCGCCGAAAGGCGAGTGCTGAAAGATATCCGCAGAGGTGAACTCCATGATCGACGCGCAGTCGGATTCGATAGGCACGGATGCAGGCGGCTTGGAGTCCGTGGCCGGAGATGAATCCAGTGGTTCGGCAACACGACTCTCGTAAGGGGTGAAGTCAGTATCCGGCTCCATCGCCACTGAGAGTGCGGCCTCCGTGGCGGGGTCTATCCCTCCGTCCTCGGATGGCGCAGTTTGTTCTAGATTGAAGGCCGGAGTAGTTCTAGGTGTGATCTCCCAAACACTGTCCGACGACATAGCTAAATCATGCTCGTCGTGAGCGTGCGGCGCACCTGACATGGGCTTGAATCTGTCGAAGATCAAGTCCCCGTGGATGTCGGCAGTGTAGTTTAAGTGTCCGAACCTGACCTGATGGCCAGGGGCGTAGCTCTCGATCTGCTCCAGATGGCCAAGCGAATTGGCCCGCAGTGCGAAGCCTCCGAATACGAAGATCTTTCCGGGGAGGAAAACCTCACCCTGGATCGCATCGTTACCGATGATCAAAGGGGCCATCGAGCCTTATGGTGACGGCACAGTAGAACTCTCAATGAAAGCACCGATGTCGGTGTCAAAATCGGCGGATCTCGGGTAGGGGGTCCTGAACTGTGTGTCTAAGGCGGATGGTAACAGGAGGCAGGGGACACGATGTTTACCCAGGTTTGGGCCCTCTTGATGGAGGCAATACCCTACGTCCTGCTTGATTCTTCTTCATGATATGAGTATTACAAGAGTTGATCTACCACGAGATCGTAGAGGCTAAACCCTAGAAGCTAGCCTATGGTATGATTGTATGTTGTCCTACAGACTAAACCCTCCGGTTTATATAGATACTGAAGGGGGCTAGGGTTACACAAAGTCAGTTACAAGGGAGGAGATCTACATATTCGTATTGCCAAGCTTGCCTTCCACGCCAAGGAAAGTCCCATCTGGACACGGGACCAAGTCTTCAATCTTGTATCTTCATAGTCCAACAGTCCGGCCAAAGGATATAGTCCGGCTGTCCGGAGACCCCCGGATCCAGGACTCCCTCAAATACTAACCCTCTAAGTGTGAAGAAATTAACGAAGAATTTGATTCTCAGAGCCCTACGACAATTGTACGTGGCATCTGAAACCATCATTCTTATACGGTGGGTCACGCCACCAACAAAATTTGAAAATCTTCAATTTGAGTTTTTCTTCATTTTTGAAATTGCTCAGTTGTTCAAATTCTTCAACTTTGCAAAGTCTTCACTCTTTCGGACTGCGTTCTTCATTGACTATATATATTTGAGTTTTCAAGTCCTCTACAACATTCACTTATTGCTATTTCTTCAAGTTGAATTTTCTACTAAGTGAATGTGATCGGACCTAGCGCCGCCGCTACTTCCATCGTCGCCGGTTAGGAAGAGCTTTACCGCCTCAACCTCGTCGCCATCGTAAGTGCGCTGGCCCCGGAAATCTTCACTCCGCCGCCATCGTAGCTGTCTTCTGCCGCTAAGTTAGGGCGTGGAAGATCTAAACTGACGAACTTCTACACTTCAACTCTCAGTTTGTCGTGTTCTTCATCAAGGGTAAATAAAATCTATTTTTACTACCCTTGTTGATTCTGATGATTTCCACAAAATCTTCAAAAGGTGTTTATTTTTCAACTTCCACACTCTTAAACACCATAGTTGCATCTATTCTTGATCTGTTTCTCTAAGCAACACTTCTGCTCAAGATTCCTCAATTGTGTGGATTTTAAATCTACACAACTCTGGAACCTATGTCAAAGACCGCTTAGTGAAATTCCTCTAGACACCCCTGGTCAAATTCCTCAAACTTGATTCTTTTGAAAAACTTCTAAGAACGCATATGACCTCTCCAAATTCTTCACACCTATACTCTGTTCATAGGTACACATGTCCGCTGCTGAATCTCTAGGTTCTCATCAACTTAACTCATTTGCAGCGTCCCTTGAAGACAAATTGCATACCTCGTCAAAAAACTCAATCGCTCAAAATCCTCAGTTGAAGAAAATGGCTGATGGCAAAAGACCTCAGAAGGGAGGCAAGAGACCAGAAGTGAATATTGCTTTCGAGATCCCAGATGTCATCTATGTAGGGTATTGCACTCCTGATGAAGCAATTCATGGCAAGGAGATAAAGAATGAGCGCAAAGTGCGCATCCAGAGGATAGATATGAGATGGGCCAGAGAATGGAGGGAGTACAGATATGTGACTCTCAAGTACATGAAGAAATTCGCGTACACCCTCCATGCCCAAGACCTCCATTGGCACCAGGCCAAGAAGCTGATCCCACTAGCATCAAGCGTGGTGACGACTTTCCAAAAGAATGGGCCAAGCGGCAAGCAAAGTTGGCCAAAATGGCCAAAGAAGCAGTGAAGAAATTCAATGAAGACTCTGCTTTTGTCACCGTTGAGGCCTCTGCTAGCAAGCCCAAGAAGGTCATGCCAAAGAAGCCTACTCATAAGCCAGGTTCCTTGGCTGCTATGCCCTCACGGACAAGCTCTTCTATGCCCTCACGGCTTGTTCCTCAAGCTAATGCTTCAAAAGCAGCTCCAATCCCCACTGCAAAATCCTCAGCAACTGCTGCAAAGTCCTCGGCACCTGCACACATTGCCTCTTGCCAAAGGACCGCTGGGATATCAATTGCTTCAGGAGCATATGCAAGTTCTTTAGCTCCTCCACAGTCCTCAACTGGGCCAATGTTACTGAAGAAAAAGGCCATTGCTGGACGAGGCACAAGACCAAGTCCTCACAAGAAGCAGGTCGCTTCCAAGTACCGTCTAGTGAAAATGAAGCTGATGATGACGAATTGTCTTAAATCATCGAAGACAGACAGCAAAGGGCCGCTAGAGCCAAAGGCAGTAATGTGCCACTTCTGCTGGATCCCAAGTTGATCCCCGATTTCATTGATCTCTGGCACAAGGACCCTAACACTCCTATGCCTGATTTCAATCTCACACCTAGCCAAAGTCATATGTTGACGATCTTTATTGGCGAAGAAAAATGGAAATTTGAGAAGGCCATGTAACTAAAGAAAGCTCAATACAAAAAGGAGTGTTTTCTGAAGAAGAATGTTGTCAAAATGACAACTGATGAACTTGTGACCACACAAACTGAGATCAAAGCACTCAGTGATGAATTTGACGCATACCGTGCAGATTGGCTGGGAGCCAAAGTCAGATTTGTCAAAATGGTGAAGGGATTTACCTGAAATGTTGCAGCTTCATCGCAACATGAAATTCCTCAGGCCGAAGCATCTGCTCAGCCTACTAAAGAACATGCAAGCACAGCTGATGACAATCAGGATGTTGATGATTCTGAGAGTACCATGGTTGCTGAAGAAATTCCAGCCTCCAAAGAAACTACTAGGGCAACCTCTAGTGTTGCGCCAAAAGAACAAGCTAGGCCAGTTCAAGCATCTGCTACTGCGCCTGAGGAAACTGAACATGCCAGGGCAACTGCATCAGTTGCACCTGAAGAAATTGCACCAATTTCATCTGCTCCTCCTGCCAAGTCACCTTAGTTGACCAGTACCAACCTTCCTTCTACATCAGAAGCGAAGAAGACCAAGGCTGCAGAGAAGGCAGCAGTGAAGAAAAGGAAAGCATATGCATCCTCAGAGTCTTTAGCTCCAAAGAAAGTGAAGACTTTGACGAGCTCTTATGCACACCCAATAGATGCAATTCCAATATCAAGCATGCCATCAAAGGAGATTGTTCCCTTTGGTGAGGAATATGTGATTCCTAGTGAATCGGATGAAGAAAATCCATCTGCCGCTATGTCAGAGCAGTTGGATGAAGAAATTGAAGTGGATAACATCCCTTCAACTCCTCTGGTATCATTGCCCATGCCTCAGTTCACAGCTGAAGAGGCAGGCGTAGAAGAAATTGATGAAGAAGATGAGGATGTGGACATTGGGTCAACACCTCCTATTCTGAATGATGACTACTGGGAAAGTCATCACCCCAATTCACCACTTTACACCCCTCTACAACAGATTCCTTAGTCCCCTGTCCAAACTGAAGAAATTCATACGGGTTCTAATGGATGCCAAGCTTCACTTCCTTCTGTTCTGGAAGAAGTACCAGCCGCTAGTGCTGAAGAAATGGAGGCCAAGGCTGCTGATGATGACACTGCTCCTAAAATTCCTCAGCCTGTGGCTCCAGATGCTATGCTTCAAGAGGCTGTGAAGACATCAACTGCAAATCTTCAGCCCAAGCCACAGAATCCTCACAACAAGAAGCAGAAGTTCAAGGCTGATGACTTCTTTGCTGAGCATATTTTTTCACTGGCTACAATCCTTATGACTCTACTCGACTTCGTCGTAATCATTTTTTGGACTGCTAGCCAGATGAACTTCTATTCCTTGTTGTTGTTTGATAAGGACACGATTTTTGACCATGATCAAATTCCTCATGTGGATATGGAGTCTCTACCGTGCTTCACTCCAGTCCTCAGTGTTCGTCATGATGCTGGGCTGCTCAACCTCTACACCGATATCTGCGATTGGAATGAAGAACTCATTCTTTAATTCTTCGCCACGCTGCACATCACAGGAAATGTTGAAGATGTCAATTCATGGGTACTGGACTGGATGACTAAAAACACTCACTACAAAGCTCCGGCCTCTGAATTGCTTCACGCTATCCCAGTCAGTCCTCCCACTGAAGGTGCAAGGCGCATCTATGATGAACCTGAACTTCCAAATCATCTGATGCAAGTGCTGATGAAGCCTTTGAAGCCAGGCCAAGCTCCAAGAACCACGTTCCTAGTGAAAGAATTGCTCTATGTGTCAGGGACAATCTATAGAATATTGCCGAAAACCCTCAGTCCAATCAAAGGCCACAACTCTGATGATGAAGAAGTTGTTGGCATCATGAAGAATCTACTGTTCAATATCATCCATGGTATTCCTATCAACTACCATGATTTCTTCATGAGGACTTTATCCAATGTAGCTCTGTCAGGCTGGAGAATTGAAGCCTTACGCTCCCTGGATTATGAGATTCATCAGATCAAGGTCTTTAATCAACTATCAGGCTGACTGTCAAAATCATCTCAGCTACTTGCTGCCAATTGAAGTCCTCAAAAGGACTATTTCCTCAGTTGATGAGAAGGGCAAGGCTGTTGTAATTGATGAAGGCACTCGTCCATTGGATGGACAGTTTCGCAAAGCTGCATCTTATTCCACCAATGATGACTCTGCCATGCATGATATTGCCGCAAATGCTTCAAAGCAATATCCTCAAGCCACTGCCCCGCGTGTAATGACTGATCGTGAGCTTCTCCTCAGTCTTCATCAGAAGGTCGATCGCAACCACAAGTGGGTCAAGCGTCAGTTTGGTTCAATTCTTCAGAATATGATGATCACGCAAAACACTGTGAAGAAGAACCACTACTACTTGCATGAATTTTTTGATCGCACTTGGGTTGTATTGTCTCACCTCTATGGTGATGAAGATCTCAAGAAGATGGGCTTCCAACAAGACTTTGACTGGTCTCAGCCACCTTCGAAGAAATTCAAGAAGGTCAAAGTTGCTCACCTGTTCGCCAACTCATATTCTTCATCATGCGAGACGGATAAAGCTGAAGATTTGAATGACACCGCGGCAGGCCCTACTCCAACGGACGACCCTAACAACGCTGGTGCTCCTCCATCGACTTCATGATGATATTCTTCAGGGGCGTTAGTCCTCATTTTTCGTCCCTTTTGGTCAATCGATGACAAATGGGGAGATATTTGAGTTAGTCTTCAAGCAGGTCTCTATATATGGGCATTTTTTTGTTAAGTTACAACTCTCGGTCTTCTAAAGTGTTTGTTGGTTGAGTTGTAAACTCAAGTCCTATGGTTGTCTGACACTTTTGCTCTGCTTTTTGCATGCTATTTCCTCAAATACCTTAATGCACGCATGCTGAATTTCATCAAACACCATATTTCATCATGCATTTCAAATTCTTCATATCATATGCTAAATGCGTGTATGAATTACAAGATATAGGGGGAATCTCCATGATTCTACTCTACAATATGCATTTGCTGTTCAAAGCAAATTCCTCATATATGCACATCCTTTGGGGGTATTCTTCTATATCTTGCAATCAAATTCATCAATATCAATATTTACACTTAGAAGTTTATCCCCGTTGAAAACTTAACCTATATTGTCATCAATCACCAAAAAGGGGGAGATTGTAAGTGCATCTAGTGCCCCTTTGTGATTTTGGTGTATTGAAGACTTATAAGTTAAGGGACTAATGTGTTTGTGTGTGTACACAGATCTATAAGTTTATAAGGAGTTTGATATTTACGATGAAAGTCGGCCCCTAAAAATGAATGTCTTCAGCTGAAGACTTTGGTTTTCTTGAAGACTTTGAAAGTGAAGAAATTGGTGTGACCATGAAGACTTGATATTCATGCGAGGATTATAAAGCATGAAGACTTTTGTTTTCATAGTTTCATTTTCTATTTTTTGAGTCATAGGAAACACCGTACTATTAAAGGGGGTTGAGGTAAAACTAAGGAAAAGTTTCCAAGTGATGCTCATCTCAAAATCCTACACCTACGCAATCCTTTCGAGTGAAGCCATTGGAAATCTCATATAGTTCAGTCAATTTCTTCAGTGACAGAGACGAAGATCTTCTGTTCTCTAACGAATTTGTTCTGACTGAGGAGTTAGGAATTCGCCAGTGCGGATCGCCTACAAGTGAGGAACATGATAGCCCTGAGGAATTTGATAGTCAAATTTCCGACCGTTGATGTGCTATGCGCCAGCTATCCCAAAATATCTACCCACCTAATGGTCATATCATTGAAGGGCATTTGTGTCTTATCATGTTGGGCTGCTCCCTAGGCTATAAATAGCCACCCCCTACAACCACTAGCTGGTTGGCTGCTCCGAGAGAAACTGGCACTTGTCATTAAGAGCATCCCATCCTCCGAGGACTTTGAGCGAAAATCATCAAGTGAGGAAAACCCAAACCCAAACACCTACAAACCCAAAGTGATTGAGCATCAATGAAGAGACCGACGCTTGTTACCTTTGAGGACTATGCATCCTCCAGACGGTTAGGCATCATGGTCTAGAGCATCCAAGAGGAAATTGTGGATGCCGAGTGACCGAGTCTGTTAAGGTTTGGAAGGCACCTGCAGACTTCCCACGAGTTATTGGGCGAGGTCTGTGTGACCTTAGCTCAAGGAGAATACGGTGAGGACTGTGTGTCCTCAGGTTTAAATACCTAGCCGCTCCAACCAGACGTACAACAGTCATAGCAGTTGGAACTGGTCTACCAAATCACCGTCTTCACCAAGCTACTGGTTCTATTTCCTTAACCCTTTCATTTCCTCATTCTTGTGTAGAAGTACTTGATTGTTACTGTTTGAAGACTTTAACTGAATACTTTCTCAATTCCCTCAATCCTAATTCTTTAGTCACTTTGTCTTCAGCCTGCTTATCCTGTGTTTACGCTACTTGTACTTTGTGCTTGTTTTTATTTTATCATGATGACTGTGCTACTGCTCTATTACGCTTGCATCTGAGTACTTATTCCACTGCTAGTCGTTCGTGACTTAGGAAATTCCTCACCTTGAATTTCCTTAGTGACAAATTTGTAAAAATCGCCTATTCACCCCCCTCTAGTCGATATAACGCACTTTCAGGTTCCAGGCAAATGTGATCTTGAGCTAATTGGCACATCTCTTCTATACTTCCTGTCAAATCATCATATCCATATATTTTTAAATATTTATATGTGTGTCTTAGCAAGGTTTCCAACCAAACACCAAGTGCACACACATGCGAAAAATCCCTCACTTTTCCATGCTACCACTGGCATCAATTTTTACAAGGCATAAAGGAAATAACCCCAAAGACCTTATCTTGGTTCCGCAGTTTTGGTCCATGAAATCTATTCTTTAAATCACCCAAATCATCTAAAACCAAAAAACTCAATTATTGATTTTTCATCCGTCGACTTTAAATCATCTAAAACCCATGTTATTCAACCTCAAAAACTATATACTTTTGATTATCCATCCTAGTCTCGATAATGTCTGTCCTAGGTTTGATTTTGACCATACGTTGTGGCATGGTGTGAACATTTGCGTGGACTATGGTGATTGTCTTCTCGGCTGACGAGACCCTGAATGTTCATGCCAAAGATCTCATGCAGTACTATAGAGTAGACCATCTCAGTCAAAATGGAAACCCATTATTGGCAGTGGCAGATCTAGGAACACTTTGAAGGGTTTGTCATATCTAATAAATAAATGACACTATATGTACATGTGAAAGTGTATTTATGAGATACCCCTTTTTGGTTTTGGTGACTAATGACAAACCAATCGAGATTAGAGACATATTATCAAATTTATTTCAGGAAGTTAGCCCCTACATCCAAATTCTCAAGTTCTTGTCTACCTCAAGAACTTAGAATGTAATTTGTAGGTTTTTGGTGAATCTAAGATCCACATTGAGTGTAAGATAGTCGTACTATAAAAAGTGGCAAAAGAAAATGAACGTAAATTAACTTTGAGATAATATTCTAAACCAAAATTCTCAAGTAGTCCGCTTTAGCCACTGGACTCCTCTGTTTTTCATAGCCCCGCTACCATTGAGTTTTTCACCTAGTAGTACCAAGTCATCAGATCGTTGGTTGTCTAGAGGGGGGGGTTGAGCAGAGTATTAACTATTACAAGATAGAGGCATACTCAGATTTAGTTTTTGGCAAATTTTAAGCTTAGCTATGAAAGGATCGGGATGGACCTATGACTAGTCTCTATAGTGATCCGGTAAAGGAGCAAAAATGATTTTCGCCTTTTTCCCAGAGGTGACCCTGAGTTATTGAACCCATGAGAAGACGGTGCCCTTTTAGTCAAGGGCTTCTAACAAGCTTTTGCAAGAGAATTCAATTCCAGCTTTTGACCAGATCGAAAATCAATTTGACACTAGAAATACTTATAGTAAAAATAGGCATGGGTATGAGGACTTATGCTTACAACCATATATTCATGTCAGGACCATTATGATCTTAATTTGTGCCATGCAAGTCATCGATCAAGTTGTGCTTGCTATGTATTGAAGTGGGGGATGTATTCAAATTACGTCTTGACCGGCACGCGTCCTGCATCAAGAGTTAGTTGTCCAAATGAAGGCACTATCCGTCGCGCGGGGTTACCTTGGTAATTAAAATAGCAATAATCGGACAAAAGCATTGCGCGTTTAATGACTACACCTCTTATATCCGCAGAGATAGGATCTATATTACCGTACTAAACCTTTTTGTCATTGGTGTTCAGAATAACACATCAAGGTCTCCCTGCCCTTAGCCTCTTCGTGGCTCGCTCTCCTAGGTACTTGCAGGGATGAATAATGCGAACGAGACAAGGGACAACTATGAAGCAATTTTATGCTACACATATGGGATGTTAATTAAAAGTACTTCCATCGATCACTTCAACAAAAACATCGGATTGATTGATTGATAATATGTCTTACAATGGATGTCGGATGTGATACACTATTACAAAGTATGGCTGGATGACCGAGAACTATGTTCATGATGAAGATGGTGCCTATGGAGATGGGAAATGGTGGCAGCTAGGGTTGGTCGAGATGACTGTTGTGAAGATGACAATGTGGCGGCTTGTTCTGTTGCTCATTTGGCATCAGGCCTTTTATAAAGGTTGTTCAGGTGGATCGGACGCCTCGGTTGGCACGCCATATGACCATCCATACAAGTGGGATTTGTTGCATGGGACGTCATCTTTTGCTCTGTTTGCTCTGGTGCGCCTCCCACTTGATCTTCTCTACCTCCACTTTACTCTTTTCCATGTATTGGCTTGATTTCATCCATAAATCGCCCATTTCCCATGGAAACAAAATAAAGATCGAATATTTGGAATCATTTGCATTCATTAGTCATTGGGTTTTTATCGCTTTTGCCATCGGTTATATAACACTACTCAATTCTGCCACTAAAACTTTTCACTACTTCAAAATGCCACTGTTTCGTTGGAAATGTACTCAAAAATACCATTTTTACCGTTACCGTTAGGTCAATGCAAGTTGACTAAAGGTAGATGACAAAAATACCCCTAATCTCATTTTGCACACTCTCTCTGCATAGTGTGGGCCCCACTAGTCAGGGAGTAAGGATAAATAATTTCAAAGAAAAAAGAGCGTTGTTGGGTTTCAAATGAAAGACATCACCGTGGATGGAGGAGCATGATAACCATTCCGACTAACACAAGCATTCGTTTGAAATTATAAATATTCTTATACTATAATTTATCTGGACCTAACTAAACAGACCCGACCCGACTGAACATAATCTTTTGGCCGACCTACTAGTGCCAGTTTCCCCAGTGGGAACAACAAATCCCTAGCCGTTGTCACCTGTCTAACTCCTTAGTCCTCACCTGGCACCATCGGTCCCCGGGCTGGCCGCACAGCTCCAGTGTGCCCCCACTTGCCGCTGCTACGGCGCCTCCTGCCGGGGGCCGCCACCCGCTGTAGCTTCTGCTCTGCCTCCCGCCCAGTACCGTCACTCAACGCAGGCAGCTCCGGCGCTTCTCCCGCCTGACTCTACAGCTCCTCCCGAGTCTTGAAGTGCAGCTATTCCACGACAATGGCGAGGGACAGCAAGTCGAATTGGAGGGTTGTGAACATCTTTGTGTTTGTATCATTTTTAGGAAAATAGGCAGCCACCATGCTGAAATTTCCAAAGAAAAATAGAAAACCATTTGATCCCACTTTCATATGTGGTGTTGCGGCCAATTAGTGTGTGACGCATCAATCGATTAGACGTGGCGGTGTGCCTCATTTGTTTATGCCTACTAGGACTAGAGAGATTCTTCCAGTCGGCTAGCCACTCGTGCAGGTGATCCCAAAACTAACTTTCAAACCCTAGCACAACTAGCTAGCAACAAGAAAAGATATAACACGCTGTTGTGTTGGCATATTGTTCCGTCTAAACAATATAAGGGATATATCTCATTGTAGAACAAAAGACTTCTGTAGTTCAGTTGGTTAGCCCGCGCAACGTGCAGGTCGTGTTGTTGGGTTCAAAACCCATTTTAATTTTCTCTTTTCATGTGCCCGTTGCAGATGGGCCCACAAGTCAACAAAAAGAGAGGGGAGTTGACAAATGAGATAGGGGTATTTTTGTCATCTACCTTCAGTCAACGTGCATTGACGTGATGGTAATGGTGAAAATGGTCTTTTTGAGCACATGTCTAATGATATAATGGCGTTTTTGAGTAGTGAAAATTTTTAGTGGCAAAACTAAGTACTATTATACAACTGATGGCAAAACTAATAAAAACCCATCGGAGCAAATATCTCAGTTTTTATGAAATATCTCGGTTTAAACTTAGGTTAGAGGAGTGTAAAAAGACGGGTTGAATAGGTACAAATAAAAATTTAATTGTTACTTACAATTTTAGGCAATAAAGCGGAATATGAATGTGAGCATAAAAATTTCTAAGCTGAATATAGTGCTAAGCAATACTTGTTAACAACACAAAGTAGCAAGGTAAGTACAATAATATGTAAAGTAAAGCTAAGAGACAAATAATCACAAGTAGGAAGTTAGGGTTAGGGATAACCGCAACTCCGGGAGACAAGGATGTATGTCGATATTCACTTCCTTGGAGGGAAGCTAGTCACCGTTGGAGGGATGGAAATTACCACGAAGGCACACCAATGCCATGAAGACTTGCGCTCCCTTGAGACAACACCACGAAGGCGTTCCTCAACCACTAGTGATAGACCTGAGGTGGTCTCCAAACCCTCACAAACTTTCCGTGGGTGAAAGGGGAAAGCTCAAGACTTGCTCAAATCATGATTTGCTTCGTCACAAGGAGAGGGAGTGGATCTATCACTTGATTGGAAAAATTCTCTAGAACTCTAAAAACACTTTCAGGATCTGAGATTTGGTGAGGAAGAGTGAGACAGAGCACTTCTAGGGTTCTTGAGATTATTTGAATGGAGTGGTCAACCCTCTCCCGGAGTGAGAGAGGCGTATATATAGTAAGAGCCCAAATGTGGCCATTGGAAGAATCTAGGAACTTAAGTACCGGAAGTCCAGTGGTAAATTAAGCATCAGACGTCCGGTGATACAACAGAACATCCAGTGGTTATAGTAAGCCAGAGCGCGGGATGATAGTTTAAAAATGGCTAAGTGTTGTGTTTTTCGGACATTCGATACCTGACAGATATCTAGTGGCTCAAGGAGAACCTGACTTCCGACGGGACCAGAAGTCCGATAATAATTCTGCTTTTGGTACTGGAAAGGGTACGCTGGAAGCTACTGGAAATCCGATGGATCGAGAGCTACTTGACATCCGGTGGACCGGGAGCTACCGGACATCCGGTGAGAACCGGAAGTCCGATAAATATCACTGATTCTCTTATGTATAGGTTTTACCGTATTTCTGATAGGACCGGATATCTGGTACCGGAAATGGTACCGAACTTTCAGTTGACCATAGGAGCAACTGAGTATCCTGATAAGACTAAGAGTGGAAATACTTGAGATAATTCCTCGGGATTATATTGTGGGTGTATGTGTGTGACAAGGGTATGATGTGAGTGAAATACACATGGAAGGAACTATGGGTTTTGAGCAAATCTATCATGAGCCCCGATGATCCCTCTTAATAGTGCGTGATCCCTATACTCAGGAACAAACTGAAAAAGCCTTCGGTTGATATATTGTTTCTTTGTTCTTGAGTGATATAGAATTATTTGGTCCATGATTCGCACACATATAATTCCATGGGAACTAAAACATGTGATATACTTGGCAAACATGATTAGTCCCATATATGTATATTTCCATCAACATCAAAATATGATTAAGGGCATGACTACACTTTCAAGATAGCAGTTGCCCTAAATACCTACACAAGTAATTCTACTAAAGAGTAGATCTCGAAAGAAAAACATGCAAATAAGCTAAAGAGTATGAGGTTACAGATTACAAAAGCGGGGCTTAAGGATCTTTCCCGATTGTTCGGATAGTTGGTGATATCCTACTCCATGTTGATAGAGGCCAGAAAGGTTACTTCCCCCGGTTAGCTAATGGACCGAAGATACCATCGACCATTAATGAGCCAAAATAACCATGGGTCACAAATGAGATGAAGGAACCTCGTACTACGAATGAGCCAAAAGACAACATGGGCCACAAATGGACCGAAAGAACAATGGGATGTGGAAGGTCCCGGTCGGTGCTAAAACCAGTGGATCTCGGGTAGGCAGTCCCAAGATAGTAATCTTGGCACAATGGTAACAAGAAGACAGGGGACATGGTATTTACCCAGGTCTGGGCCCTCTCGAAGAGGTAAAACCCTACGTCTTGCTCTTATTATATTGATTGCGGATGGGGTACAATGTATAGGATGATCTACCTCGAGATCATATGTGAGATCTAATCTATAAAAACCTGCCTCTACGGACTAAACCCCTCGGCTTATATAGGCATAGGGGTAGCTAGGGTTACAAGTAGGTCGGCCACAACTAAGGATAACATGCCGACCATTCAAAGACTCCTTGAAGTGTATGCCAAGTCTTCATAGTGTTTCATCTTGAGTACGCCAAGGGCCATGGCCTATGTGGCCCATTCTTCATCTGTCTGTGTGGGTCCTTGGCCCGACCCATGAATGGCGGACCGACATGGTGCGCACCCCCTAATCCAGGACACTGTCAGTCCCAAACTGTAGGAACGAAGTATGTCTACCAGAGGAGGGTGAATGGGAGTTTTAAAATTTCTTTCGGAAATCTCAAAACTCTTGGAACCCAGCAGTGGAGCGAAAGAAAACAAAGTATAGCAACTTCACTAAGCTATCACTTGAGAGCCAATTCATAGCATGATTCGGTTTGGTCTCGGATTCGGGGTTGGTTGCCCATTCACCAAAATTTGTCCTCCAGTGGTTCTTTGAGTACCTATTGATAGATTTTCCTTTCTCATCGTCCTTATTCGTGTTTATCCTATGAATCCTTTGATTATGATCATACTTGTAGCTTATTTCTTGGTTTTCTCTTTTCTTCTCTTTGGGAACCTTGTGCTCCACTGCACCCGAGTAGGCACTTGTAAGGGATAAGGATCAGGAAGCACTCCTTTAGGAATTCTATGGTTGTGGGAGATTTATAACTCATAACTATGGGGCCACCTGATCGTATTGGATCCCTTGAAAATTGAAACCAAACTACTGACTTAGCACTGACTATGTCAAGGTAGTATGAACCTCCACCAAGAGTAGAAGATACGCATGATCTCATTCACGTACACTAGCCCAGTAGATAGAAGAAACTCCATTGCAATCCTTTGTATCAACAAAGATGGGTAGGAGGGACGCTTGGCTATTACCCATTTGGGGGGACTAGACCTGGGTAACACCAATGTCACATTCATTGCCATGTCCAACCAAGGTATACCCATAGTCTCTATAGAGGTATGCAGGCATAGCACAGGAACATTCTATGACTTAAGCAACTCGGTCGACTGAGCAAAGACACAACTATGTGCCCTAGGGTTAGTGAAATTCCCATACAAACATTAAAAATGATCAAATCATTCAAACTAGATCCTAGCTCTGCCAAATTCTATGATTAGAAGTAAAAAAAGGTGTACAAAGAATAATACAATTAGCAAAAGCTAAGAGCAGGAAACCGAAGGAAGAAATGAGAAAGAAAGAAAGTAAGTAAGTAAAAGAGTGGAGCGAGGCACCCTCAGTCAGGGTCAAAGGGTACTTTTTCCTAGCCACGCTCCACTTAAAAATCTCATCATGTTCCAAACTAAAGAGGCTAAGCACCAAAAGCTCTGGTGCAAAAGTTGGTCTATTCCGCTCCCTCCAGATTTCCCATGCGGTCAGAAGAAGTGAATGAGCCCCCTTCCTTTGTGGCATTGGGCAGCCATACCAGCTCTTCCAAATCCATTCATCGAGGTGATGTTGTCCCAATCAGTTGGGACGAGTGAGGGGATAGCCAATCTAGTCGTGAGCTCCATCCGAACTAAACAAGACCAAGGGCATTCCACCCCTTCGAAGGCTCTGGCTGCATAACGGGTACAAAAGTTGTTCAGCCATCCCCTTCGAAGCAGAGCATCCGTTGTTGGTGAACGCCTTAGTGTTTTAGTCCACATAAAGAAGCGAATTTTTTTGGTGCCCATTCTTCTAGATGATCTCCACAACGTCCGTCTTGAAGGCACCAGTGAATTGAATCGTGTAGGCTGAATGAGTAGTGTATTTTCTATCTGACGTGAAACGCCATCTAATCGTGTCCGCCAAACCATCCTCCAAAATGATCTCGTCCAATAGTGAAGGAAGCTATAGTATTACATCTAACATCTCCGGGGCCAGATCATGTGCCAGGTCAGCCAACCATTAATCATTGTCCAATGCCTCCTTCACCAATCGTATCTTATGGCAAGTGATGGCATGCAACATACACAGGTTATTGTAACGCCTTCATGTAAGTATCCCAATAGCAATCATCCCAACGAAGAGTGGAGAAGAGTATTTATAAGTAATGTTTCACACACAAGTTTTCACAAGTCTTGTATGAAGTAACTTTTTGAGAGTCTAGAGAAGCTATTAGTGTCCCTGAATAACACTAGTGTTACGATCATGGGAGATTCGTCCCATCCCCTGCATCCCCCTCCCTAGCAGCTTTGGGGGAACCATAGATCGAGAGGTCATGCACCCTCCTCACCTCACCACTAGAGGAACGGCCTGCGAAGCCCGCACTGGCTCCCGAGATGGTGGCGGCGGGACGATTTGGCTGGATCCAGCCCTCCTACGTCGCCCCCCCCCCCCCAAAAAAACTCTGTGAGCG
>NC_057803.1:535037612-535054096 GCF_018294505.1 Triticum aestivum
CATGGAACCTTAGCGCGGCCCAAATCCCTACGGCGGTTGCGCTCCTCACCCATGTTAGAGTTGCCCCCCCTTCCGTGCGTGTTGTGATTTTGGCTCCTCGATGTGGCCTGGGTCCTGATGGTGGCTACCAGACGAAGGTTGTGCTCCTCTCCCGCGGTGGTGCTGCTCTGGCTGGGTGGCGCCCCCACTGGCTCCCTAGTGGCATCCCCCTGTGATGTGGGCACGAGGCTACTACAATCGAACATGTGCTCTCCAGGTCCTCGGCTTGTCAACGTCCTCTACTAGGACGACTCCGGATCTGGCTCTCCGAAGGTTGCGTTCCTCTCCGGCTTCTTCGGTTCACTGGTCCTTGATACGTCTCCGTCATATCTACTTTTCCAAATACTTTTGCCCTTGTTTTGGACTCTAACTTGCATGATTTGAATGGAACTAACCCGGACTGGCGCTGTTTTCAGCAGAATTGCCATGGTGTTATTTATGTGCAGAAACAAAAGTTCTTGGAATGACCTGAAACTTCACGGAGATTATTTTTGGAAATAGTAAAAAATACTGGCAAAAGATCAAGACCAAGGGGCCCACACCCTAGCCACGAGGGTGGGGGCGCGCCTGCCCCCTAGGTGCGCCCCCTACCCCGTGGGCCCCCTAGAGCTCCTCCGACCTCAACTCCAACTCTATATATTTGTGTTCGGAGAGAAAAAAATCAGAGAGAAAGATTCATCGCGTTTTACGATAGAGAGCTGCCGCCAAGCCCTAAACTCTCTCTCTCTCTCTCTCGGGAGGGATGATCTGGAATCCGTTCGGGGCTCCGGAGAGGGGAATCCATCACCGTCATCATCATCAACCATCCTCCATCACCAATTTCATGATGCTCACCATTGTGCGTGAGTAATTCCATTGTAGGCTTGCTGGACGGTGATCGGTTGGATGAGATTTATCATGTAATCGAGTTAGTTTTGTTAGGGTTTGATCCCTAGTATCCACTATGTTCTGAGATTGATCTTGCTATGACTTTGATATGCTTAATGCTTGTCACTAGGGCCCGAGTGCCATGATTTCAGATCTGAACCTATTATGTTTTCATGAATATATGTGAGTTCTTGATCCTATCTTGCAAGTCTATAGTCACCTACTATGTGTTATGATCTAGCAACCCCGAAGTGACAATAATCGGGACCACTTCCGGTGATGACCGTAGTTTGAGGAGTTCATGTATTCACTATGTGTTAATGCTTTGGTCCGGTACTCTATTAAAAGGAGGCCTTAATATCCCTTAGTTTCCGCTAGGACCCCGCTGCCACGGGAGGGTAAGACAAAAGATGTCATGCAAGTTCTTTTCCATAAGCACGTATGACTATATTCGGAATAGATGCCTACATTACATTGATGAATTGGACCTAGTTCTGTGTCACCCTAGGTTATGACTGTTACATGATGAACCACATCCGGCATAATTCTCTATCACCGATCCATTGCCTACGAGTTTTCCATATATTGTTCTTCGCTTATTTACTTTTCCATTGCTATTGTTAGAATCACTACAAAACACCAAAAATATTACTTTTGCTACCGTTACCTTTTGCTACCGTTACCACTACTATCATACTCCCTCCGTTCCTTGATATAAGGTGTATAGTTTTTTGAGAAAAAACCAAAATATAAGGTGTATTGCATTGCACCACTCATTTGGATAATTTTTTTAGGGATTTGATTACATTTCCTTATATCAAGCAAGATCCTCTATTTTCTCATGTCAATTAGTCAGGTGAAATCTCTCCCAAAACTTGTGAAATTTTCCCTCCATGTGCGTTCTTTAATTTCCGTGCCAAAAACTATACACCCTATATTTAGGAATGGAGGGAGTATTACTCTGCTACTAAAAACTTGCTGCAGATATTAAGTTTCCAGGTGTGGTTGAATTGACAACTCAGCTGCTAATACTTGAGAATATTCTTTGGCTCCCCTTGTGTCGAATCAATAGATTTGGGTTGAATACTCTACCCTCGAAAACTGTTGCGATCCCCTATACTTGTGGGTTATCAAGACTATTTTCTGGCGCCGTTGCCGGGGAGCATAGCTCTATTCTTTGAGTCACTTGGGATTTATATCTTCTTATCATTATGAAGAACTTGAAAGATCTGAGAACCAAGATTTATCCCTCAACTACGAGGGGAGGTAAGGAACTGCCATCTAGCTCTGCACTTGATTCACCTTCTGTTTTGAGTAAGCTTGCGACAGCTAAACCTGCTTCTGCTATTAATTTTGATATGTCGTATATTATTGATGATGCCACTTCTACTATGCATGATACTTATGATGAAACTACTTCTATGCCTGATACTACCGTGCCACTCGGTGAATTTCTTGATGAACAACTCGCTAGGGCTAGAGAGAATGAAATTATTGAAACTGATAATACTGATGAAAGTGATTATGAAGGCTCTCCTAATAAATATGAATTACCTGTCGTGCCTGAGGACTATGTTATGGATGAACAAACTAAAAGAGACTTTCTTGCTTAAGAAATTATTAGCTAAGCTTAAACAAAAAACTCTGAATGCTAGAATGAAATATGATCCTGCTTATGCTACTTCACCTATCTTTGTTATTGATAAAGATTATGAATTCTCTATTGATCCTGAGATAGTTACTTTGGTTGAATCTGATCCTTTTTTATTTCTATGAATCTAAAACTGTTGTGGCACATCTTACTAAATTAAATGATATAGCGACCCTGTTCACTAATGATGAGAGAACTCGCTACTTTTATATCCTTAAAATATTTCCGTTCTCATTAAAGGATGATGCTAAGATATGGTTTAATTCTCTTGATCCTGATTGTGTGCGTAGTCCCCAGGATATGATTTATTACTTCTCTGCTAAATATTTCCCTGCTCATAAGAAACAAGCTGCCTTAAGGGATATATATAATTTTGTGCAAATTGAAGAAGAGAGTCTCCCACAAGCTTGGGGGAGGCTGCTCCAATTACTTAATGCTTTGCCTGATCATCCTCTTAAGAAAAATGAAATGCTTGATATCTTTTATAATGGACTGACCGATGCTTCCAGAGATTACCTGGATAGTTGTGCTGGTTCTGTTTTCAGGGAAAGAACACCAGATGAAGCTGAAATTTTATTGAATAATACGTTGACAAATGAAAATAATTGGACACTTCCTAAGCCAGCCCCTGAGCCTATTCCTAAACCAACTCCGAAGAAAAGGGGTGTTCTATTTCTCAGTCCTGAAGATATGAAAGTGTAACGCCCCAAGACCGGAGCTTCAGGTGCCTTCCATGATTTTCGGGTTTCGTCGTGTGTTTTGTTTTGTCCGTTGCATTTCATCTTTGCATCATCTGCGTTGCATCATGTCATCATGCCATCATCTCATAAATCTTTTGCAACTCAACTAAATAAATGGCATGGATCTTTGATCCATTTAAATCGAGGGATTTCACATGGTGGTTTCTCTTTAAAACATACCCTCCCAATATTTAGGGAGCTATTATAAAGTATTCCATATCCGCAACCCACTTGCATGTTAAATCCTTGACCTTTCCTTCTTCCGGTTCTTGACTCTCAAACTTTGTCGATAATTCTTTTGTCCCATTTATCGAGGCTCTTCCTAAATTCCCAACATTTTTGGACTCTTCATTACCTTGAAATTATTCAAGCCATTTGAATTAAATTCAAATGGATTTGAATTTAGATCATTTAATTATGGCATTTTTTCTATTTCTCGGAACAAGCACATTTTGCGAGTTCGGGAATATAGTCCGCGCGCCCAAGTCCTTCCTCTAACCTTTTCTTTTCTCTCCTTTCTTTCTTTGCTTTTATTTTTTCTGTTGGATTAAATATAAGAGAGAGAAAGAGATCCCAGCCAGGCCTCTGGCCACCTAGGCCTCCCAACCACTAGGTCGGCCATCTTTCCCCGCAGCCAGAGTGGCCCAAGGCCCAGCCGCTGGCCTCCCTAGGTCAACCGCACCCAGGCAGGCCCGACCGAACCCTAGCCTTCCCTGTTTTCCTTCCCCTCGCTCCCTCCTCAACCCTCAAAGCCGCCAAAGAGGACAGAGAGCCCGCGCTCGTCCCCGATCCTCATCTCTCTCCCGCTCCTCGCTCTCACACAGGGTCGCAATGCATCACGATCATCTCTCCAGCACCGTCCTAATCATAGGGAGGAGCGAGAGCTCCTCGCCCTCGTTCCCCTCCTTCTTCCTTGCATCGCTAGGGGAGGAGCAAGGCTCCGCGCCCGCAGCGCCGAACCTCCATGCCGCCCTCCTCTGCCATGACCTCCTTCCTCCCGAGACCGACCTCGTTTCCACCGTCTTCGCTCGTTCGTGCGACACCAAGCCAGCAAGACTCCCCTGCATCGCCGATGGTTGCCTGCTCGACATCGTCTTGCTTCGCTGGAGGAGAGGACCAGTGCCGCCACCATGCCCTTCGCTCGCGCCAGGACTCGCCATCACCGCCGATCGAGTTCCTCGCTGAACCCCGCTCGCCGGTGTCCCATTCCCGTCCGGATCCAGCGGATCCCGGTGCCTCTTGCCGAGCTCCCCGTCACCTGTGTCGTCTATGTGGTGCTGCCCCGCTGACTTTTTTTTGTCGTTGCCAAGGCCACCGAATCCAGGGACGCAAGGCCGCCTTCGGAGATCCCTTTCGCCAAGTACCACGCCCGGTGAAGACCAAGACAGAGACCTTCTCGAGCAGGAACGTTTTTGGGATCGTCAAGGCCACCTCAAGTTCGACTACGTTTTGCCGGCTCGACCGAGACCAACAAGTACCACGACGACGCGTCATGTTCATGTACCGCCGTCTTCGGAACCGCTAAGAACGGCAAGTACCTCGGCTAGTACCTTGATGCTCGATGCATAGAGCAACGACTGTCGCCGAAGACCCGGGTAGCAAAACGTCAAGTACTTATGACCGAAGAACGCCATGTACCTCTCCGAAAAACGAACATGTACCACTACATCCAGAGACCTCGAACCCGTCAAGTCCGACAACGATTGTGTACAACTACCGACGACGTGCATGTTGCCAAGTACCCTCTCCGGAATCGTCATGTTCGACTACCGATAAACATGTACCACTACCGCTCCGATGATCGCCGATGAATGATAGGATGACTACTTCGACTGCCGTCATGTGAACCACTACTTCCCTCGACGTCCTGAGAACGTCTACTTCCCCTACACCGCATCGAACTCGAACCCCTCCGATAACACACGCTTCAAAGGTATAACCTCAAGACGATGTCCGTGAACGAATGCTTGCGATGTTTGAGATGCTCGTGTTTGCACCGTGTCCAAATTGTCACTCGTTCCCTTGTCACCAACTCATGGGACACCCAGAATCCGGGAACGCCCCACCATCTTTTGCCCGCATCCGCACTTCTCCTTTGCATCGGTATCTCAATCGAATTACCAGAGCCGGAATGTTGCCGTGGCACCATTTCCGTTGTCGTTGCTGTGGCACCCCTTTCGTTTCCGCCATGATGACAAATGCCTCATATCTTATCATGCCAACATTTGCATAAAACTTGCATAAACTTGAACATGTCATTCGCATCATGATCATAACATATAAATGTTTAAAATTGTTGTGGCCCCAATTTGCTAATGCATATGGGGATTTACCGGGTTTGCTGTTTGTTATATCCGGCCCCATTTAAATTGTTTAGATGGTTTAGTTTTGTTATGTTTCACCTCTTGACATGCTTAACACCATTTAATATTGGTGAGTTCATAACCGAGAGAGAACTAAATAACTGATGTGGTGTTCCATCAATATGCATCCCGATGCATATTGAGCTCCACTTAATTTGTAGTTTTGTTTGTGCACTTTGCCATGCCATGCCGCATTAAACCGGACATGCATCATAATTGTTTGCGCATCATGCCATGTTATGTGATGGTTGTTTACTATGTTGTTTGCTTCTTTCCGGTGGTGCTTCTTCGGTTTAGTTCCGATAACGCCGCGTTTGTGAGGATCCGTTCGACTACGTCTGTTTGTCTTCTTCATGGACTCGTTCTTCTTCCTTGCGGGATCTCAGGCAAGATGACCATACCCTCGAAATCACTTCTATCTTTGCTTGCTAGTTGCTCGCTCTTTTGCTATGCCTATGTTGCGATACCTACCACTTGCTTATCATGCCTCCCATATTTCTAAGCCAATCCTCTAACCCACCTTGTCCTAGCAAACCGTTGTTTGGCTATGTTACCGCTTTGCTCAGCCCCTCTTATAGCGTTGTTAGTTGCAGGTGAAGATTGGAGTTTGTTCCATGTTGGAACATGGATATTTTGTTGACATATCACAATATCTCTTATTTAATTAACGCATCTATATACTTGGTAAAGGGTGGAAGGCTCGGCCTTATGCCTGGTGTTTTGTTCCACTCTTGCCGCCCTAGTTTCCGTCATACTGGTGTTATGTTCCTTGATTTTGCGTTCCTTACACGATTGGGTTATAATGGGGACCCCTTGACAGTTCGCCTTGAATAAAACTCCTCCAGCAAGGCCCAACATTGGTTTTACCATTCGCCACCTAGCCTTTTCTTTTCCCTTGGGTTTTCGAAGCCCAAGGGTCATATTTATTAAACCCCGGGCCAGTGATCCTCTGAGTGTTGGTCCAACCTATCAGCTGCCGGTGGCCACCAGGGGCAACTCTGGGCTGGCCTACCGGAACCTTGGACAATCCGGTGTGCCCTGAGAACGAGATATGTGCAGCTCCTATCGGGATTTGTTGGCACATTCGGGAGGCTTTGTTGGTCTTGTTTTACCATTGTCGAAATGTCTTGTAACCGGGATTCCGAGCCTGATCGGGTCTTCCTGGGAGAAGGAATATCCTTCATTGACCGTGAGATCTTGTGATGGGCAAAGTTGGGACACCCCTACAGGGATATGAACTTTCGAAAGCCGTGCCCGCGGTTATGGGCAGATGGGAATTTGTTAATGTCCGGTTGTAGAGAACTTGACAGCTTAACTTCATTAAAATGCATCAACCGCGTGTGTTTCCGTGATGGTCTCTTTCCGGCAGAGTCCGGGAAGTGAACACGGTGTTGGAGTTATGCTTGACTTAGGTTGCTCTAGGATCACTTCTTGATCATAGTTTTCTTGACCGTGATTTGCCTTCTCTTCTCGCTCTCATTTGCGTATGTTAGCCACCATATATTCTAGTTGCTTGCTGCAGCTCTACCGCATACCTTTTACCCTTCCTATAAGCTTAAATAGTCTTGATCGCGAGGGTGTGAGATTGTTGAGTCCCCGTGACTCACAGATACTTCCAAAACTAGTTTGCAGGTGCCGATGTTATTGTGCAGGTGACGCAACCGAGCTCAAGGAGGAGTTCGATGAAGACCTTGTTTTTTATGTTGTTCCGTTTTTCAGTTGATCAGTAGTGGAGCCCAGTTGGGTCGATCGGGGATCTGTGTAGCATTTGGGTAGTCTTCTTTTATTTTGGTTCCGTAGTCGGACCTTGTGTGTATGTAGATGATGCAATGTTTTATTCATGTATTGTGTGAAGTGGCGATTGTAAGCCAACTATGTATCTTTTCCCCTTATGTATTACATGGGTTGTGTGAAGATTACCTCACTTGCGACATTGCTTTCAATGTGGTTATGCCTCTAAGTCGTGCTTCGACGCGTAGGAGATATAGCCACATCGAGGGTGTTACAGAAAGAGGCAAAGAAATCCATGAAAGAAAAGGGTATTAAAGCTGAAAATGTTAAGAATTTACCTCCTGTTGAAGAAATACATGGTCTTAATTTATTGCCTATTGAAGAAATACATGGTCTTAATCCATCTCCTATTGAAGAAACGCATGGACTTTATAACCCGACACAGGTAGTAAAGGTAAATTCTCTCTATAGATATGATAAAGCTGAAATCCCATTCGCCAAGTTTGCTAGCCCATGCTTAGATGAGTTTGATAAATTTATGGTTAAGCAAGAAGACTTCAATGCTTATTTTAGTAGAGAATTAAAATGCAGTGCTGATATGCTTGAACACTTGGGCGATTATATGGCTAATGTCAAAGGTGAACTTAAACTTGTTAGTAAACATGCTTCTATGGTTACCACTCAAGTAGAACAAGTACTTAAAGCTCAAAATGATTTGATCAATGAATTGAAAAGTAAGAATAAGGACTATGATGTTAGAGTGGCTACTAGAACTGGTAAAATGACTCAGGAACCTTTGTATCCTAAAGGCCACCCTAAGAGAATTGAGAAAGGCTCTCATAGAAATAATATAGATGCACCTAGTCCTTCTAAAAGGAAGAAAAAGAAAAATGATAGGACTTTGCCTGCTTCTAGTGAACCTATTGCTGAAACACCTGAGAATCCAAATGATATTTTTATTTCTGATGCTGAAACACAATCTGGTAATGAACCTGAAACTAGTGATAATGTTAATGATAATGTTCATGATAATGGCATGGGCGCCCTAGGCTCTATGTACATCCTCACCGGTGCTTCTCCCACTGTTTTCGTCTTCGGCCCGGCCGAGTCCTGCCGCCCACTATCCGATCTCTTGGCGCTCTAGGTGGGAGTACGTTCATCCTATCAAGTTTGGAGCAATGACCATTCAGATGTGGTTCCTCGTGTTAGTCATGACGTGGCATGGGTGTCTTGAGCCCCGTGTCTCCTTGCCTTATGTGGCCGCAGGCCGGGCTAGGTGGTTTTAGCTGCGTGTGTCCTCTAATTGGGATGAGAATCCCTCTTCCCTCTCCTTCGGGTACCATACTTGCACCTTCTTGTGTTCGTGTACTGTGTTGTACCATCTCTTGTACTTTCTTTGTTCTCTTTTATAAATAAAAAGATACACAAGCTTTTGTGTATTCGCAAAAAAAGCTATTAGTGTCCCTTAAAACAAATATACCAGAGATGGGCTCCCCTTCAGCTCTCGCGTTGCCTCTCGTGGGAGACATGAGAGCGACCAAACCCTAGCCCCACCACCACCCCTCCCTCCTTATCTCCCCTCCCCACCACCAGCGAGGCATTCGCCAGCGCTACTGTGTGTCCGCCGGTGATGGTGGCAGCGAGCATCCACTGCTCTGCACTGCAGTGGGCTTTGGATCTCAAGGCGGCGGCCCTGATTAGCGAGGGCAACATCGATCTCTCCAGCAGATAGTGTCTACCGGTGATGATGGCCTCGTCCAACACCTTAGCGATCTTGAGGCGAACGTTGGTGGAGCGCTAGATGTATTTGTGCATGATCTCCCCTGGCTGCTGCTTGATGCGTTGCAGGTTGCCTGCAGTAGGGGCGCGGTCGCGAGTGCCCTAGAAATTGGCGATGAAATGCTCACGCAGCTCATCCTAGGTGGAGCTCGATCCCACTGAGAGGTTTAGGAGCCACGAGCGTGCGCCATCCTTGAGAGCCATGGGAAACCAGTTTGCCATGACCTTCTCGTCGCCGCTCGATGCTCAGCTTGTAGAGCTGGAGGAACTCGGCAGGGTCAAGGGTGCCGTCGTACCATGGAGGCAGATCTGGCTTGAACTTGTCGGGCCAGAGGACGCGGCGCAGCTCCGGAGTGAACGCTCGGCAGCCTGCTGTGCTCACGGAGCCCACCGTGGAGGGGGAGCCTTGTCTTGATGCCCGCGTGCAGCCACCTAGAGCGACACACTATCTTGACGTGGCGGTGCTGGGAGCGCACGCGCCTCTCCTTGAGGTCGTTGCACCACCTAGCAGCTTTCTTCATCGCGCACCGGCACCCTACGCAGCGGGTCGCACTGGGGGGGCTCACGCCTTGGCTGAGGGATGACATTGCACCGGAAAGGGGGAGGAGGCACACTGTGGTCCATGTCTCCCGCCTGAGGCGGAGGGGGAGGCAGCGAACGAGACAGCATAGGAGCCTCTCCAGTGGTGCTAACAAGCTCGGCGATGCGGTCCAGCCAGTCCTCGTAGAGGTCATCGGCCAGGTGATAGCGTAGTAGCTTGCACGCCATGAGCAATGCAGTGTGCGCGTTCTCCGGCCCACGACGAGCATGGGAAGACGAAGCAGCAGCCGAGTCAGCGACGGAGTGGCGGTGCGACCATCGCGCCGCATGGAAGGCGGCAACAACGAGTCCTGCTGCTCGTGGACCATGGGGCCGGTGGCAGCGTTAGTCGCAGGTGACGGGGAGCGGCGAGGGGCGCTGTTGCCCACAGGCGCTGTCTGAGCAACACGGGTGGCGAGGGCTGCCTTGCGCTCAGCACGAACTCGACGAGCGTCATCCATGAGAATGGTAGAACAGCGGCGGAACAATCGATGGAAGAGAAGCTTCGACACGCCCCTACCTGGCGCGCCAAATGTCAGATTCAGCGCTCCACAGACCCAAGAAAGGTTTGAACTTTGGGGCGTGTGCAAAGAACTCAACCTCTCCAGCCAGCCGACTCGTCGTTCCCATGGCCTAGCTCGATGAACAGGAAAGGAAAGGGACATGTCAGTTTACCCAGGTTCGGGCCACCTTGCGGTGTAAGACCCTACTCCTACTTTGGGGGTGGATTTGCCTCGCGAGGGGCTGAGGATGAACTAGTACAGAGGAAGAACAACCTCAGGAGGTCCGTTCTTGTGGGTGTGAGCTAGTGAGGGTTTGGATTGGATCCGATCCCCCCCCTATGGTGGTGGCTAAGCTATATTCATAGTGGCCCTGGTCCTCTTCCCCCAAAATGAAGGCGGGAAGGGATCCTAGAGTGGCCAATTTTGAAGGGGGGCAAGTAGTCATCTTGTCCTATTGAAAGGTGGTCTTCGCTTGCATAGCTTCTAGTCGTGACACCGTGGTAGGCTCGGTGATGGCATCCGTCCTGCCGTCCTGGCGGTCTTGGTCTCATTGCACGGGAATGGAAACCTTTGGTTGGTTCCTCGGAACTCCGCGCCTGCGCTTACCTCCTTAGCACCAAAGAGGAAACCTGCTCCTCTACGCCCGCTGGCTTAGCCTTGGTTGTCATGGCTTGCATCACCCAAACCTCATGAGATGGGTGCTTGCATAGGAATCTTCGCTCCTCAGGAGCCAGCCTAGGGAGGCCGCTCCCTCCGAAGGTCTTGGTGTCGTCCGCTTCGCGAGGCTTGGCTCCTCGCGAGGGTCTTGTCTTGCCGATGCTGAAGGTCGGCCATACCAGGCCGTCGATGGACCGACATATTGATTTCTACGACCGCATTCTATTACACCCATAGTGTTATCTCCATGGCTCACGCTCATGTATTGAGTGGACTTGAAAATGTTGAAGCGCATTAAAAAGTATGATACAATTGCTTGGTTTGACACTGGAGTTCTCATGATTTATATTTATGCGGTGAAGGTGGAGTCATGTCATGCTTACATAATTCAATGAGTAGGGATAACATTTGTCGAGCATCCTATATTTCAAAAAAGTAATGATTGTGTTCTTATATTCATGGATATATTATGTTAATATCAATTACTTCATTGTTTCTCAATATTTATACCGTAAAGAGAGTACATGATAAACATGCTAGGTAGCATTCAACATCAAAAATTGTGTTTTTATCATTTACCTACTCGAGGACAAGCATGAATTAAGCTCGAGGATGCTGATACGTCTCCATGTATCTATAGTTTTTGATTGTTTCATGCTATTATAGTATCAATCATGGATACTTTTTATGCAATTTTATAACATTTTGGGGGACTAACCTATTAACTCAATGTCTAATCCCTGTTACAGTTTTCTGCTTGTTTTTGGTTTTTGAGAAAATCTGCACCAAACGGAATCCAATCTCTACGAAATTTTTTGACGATTTTTTTCGGACATAAGAGGCCCTGGAAGCTTCAGGAGGAGACTAGACGAGAAGTCAGGAGACGGGAAGGCAATAGGGTTCGCCCAGGGTGTAGGGCGCCCCTGATGCCTTGTGGGGCCCCACGTGGCTCTATCTGACCTAATTCCACTACTATAAATTCCCAAATATTCCAAAAACCCCAGAGAGCCACACAAAACAATTTTTCTGCAGCCGCAAGATTTTGTTCTTCCACAATCACATTTGGAGGCCTTTCCCGGTACTCTGCTCGAGGGGGAATCAATCACGGAGGGCTTCTACATCAAACTTGTTGCCCTTCCGATGATGTGTGAGTAGTTCACCAAAAATCGATGGGTCCATAGCTAGTAGCTAGATGGCTTATTTTCTCTCTTTGATCATCAATACAATGTTTTCCTTGATCTTCATGGAGATCTATTCGATGTAATATTCTTTTGCGGTTTTTTGTTGGGATCTGATGAATTGTGGGTTTATGATCACATTATTCATTGAAAGTAATCGAGTCCTTTCTGAACTTTATAATGCATGATTGTTATAGCTTTGTATTTCTCTTTGATCTATCTGTTTGGTTTGGCCAATTAGATTGATTTATCTTCAGTGGGAGAGGTGTTTTGTAGTGGGTTCAATCTTGTGGTGTCCTCACCCAAAGATAGTAGGGATAGCGAGGCATGTATTTGTATTGTTGCCATTAAGGGTAAAACAACGGGGTTTCATCATATTTCTTGGTTTTATTCTGTCTCCATCATGTCATCTTGCTTAAGGTGTTACTCTGCTTGTCATGAACTTAATACCATAGATGCAGGCATGAGTCGGGCGACTGAAGAAGAGGCCGTATCTCGAGGGAAGAGGAGAGAGGCAACTTTGGTGTAGTATCCACCATCGAGGCGAAAGGCGAGGGACCGAACATTGTCGTCCTATCCTCCTCCAACGATAAAAATAACAACAACGATGACAGCACCATCATCCTTTCGGATGATGAAGACACGTAGCCGTCCATCTGTTGTTGTTGTCGGTGCCGGCCCGCCATCTTATGTCGCCCCTGTTAAAATATCGTATTAGTGTAATGTAACTATGTTAGTTTTCTTTGTTAAGCATTGAAAAAATCTAAGAACGTGGTAGTTAAGCTTATCTGAACCTCTGAATCTCTGAATCGGTTGTGTTTTACACCGCCACATTCTATCTTTCCAGTGTCACTGATTCGTGGGCCCTTCTATAACATAGAAAATATTGGGTCAAATAGCCCTGGCTCTACCCATAAGCAAACAGGCGTACACAGCTAATATGGCTCGCACGATGCACTAGTGCAGAATATCCTAGCTATGGTGTGCCAACATTGCCCTTGCTGGCGTAGGGTTCCAATGCCACCAATATGGCGCTAGTGAATTTTTTTAGTGGTGGCGATGGCACACACGTCAGCAGTATTGTGAGTACTACTAGCATGCCATGTGGCTAACTGATTGCATGTATCTGCGTTGGTAATTCCCCGAAGAGGAGAGAATGGTGCAGCACAACAACGGTAAGTATTTTCCTCAGTTATGAAACCAAGGTTATCAATCCAATAGGAGTACCAAGCAACACTATGTAAATGGCACCTACACACAAACAACAAAAACTTGCAATCCAACGCGTAAGAGGGGTTGTCAATCCCTCCTTGGTATTGAGATAGATTAAATTGTGTAAGATTTGATAAATAGATCTAGCGAAAACACAAAAAATAAAGAAATAAAAAGTGCAACAAGGTAATTTTGTTTTTAATATGATAGGAAGTAGACCTGGGGTCGTAGATTTCACTAGAGGCTTCTCTCGAGAAAATAGCATATAGTGGGTAAACAAATTACTTTTGGGCAATTGACAGAAGAGCAAATAATTATGACGATATTCAAGGCAATGATCATGTCTATAGGCATCACGTCCAAGATTAGTAGACCGACTCCTGCCTGCATCTACTATTATTACTCCACACATCGACCGCTATCCAGCATGCATCTAGTGTATTAAGTTCATGGAAAAACGGAGTAATGAAATAAGAACGATGCATGATGTAGACAAGATCTATTCGTGTAGGAATATACCCCATATTTTTATCCTTAATGGCAACAATACATGTGTGTCATGTCTCCTTCTGTCACTAAGATTGAGCACCGCAAGATTGAACCCATCACAAAGCACCTTTTTCCATGGCAAGAAAAATCAATCTAGTTGGCCAGACCAAACCAAAGTTTCAAAGAAAAATACGAGGCTATAACAATCATGCATAAAAGAGTTCAACAAAGACCCAAATAATATTCATGGATAGATCTGATCATAAACTTAAAATTCATCGGATCCCAACAAACACACCGCAAAAAGTCATTACATCAAATAGATCTCCAAGAACATCGAGGAGAACATTGTATTGAAGATCAAAAAGAGAGAAAAAGCCATCTAACTACTGCCTACGGACCCGTAGGTCTGTGGTGAACAACTCACGCATCATTGGACGTGCAAGGGTGATGATGAAGAACCCCTCTGTGATCGTTGACCCCTTCGCCAGAGTGCCGAAGAAGATCTCTAGATTGGATCTCGTGGTTCGGGAACTTGCCGCGGCTGGAATTGTGTTTTGTCGACTCCCCTAGGATTTTGGGGATTTTAGAGTATTTATAGAGCCATAGGTCGGTGGAGGAGGTGTTTGTGGGCCCCACTACCCACCAGGGTGCGCCCTGGTGCCTAGTGGGACCCACATGCCCACTCGTGTGCACTTCTTGGGCCTCCTGGGTGTCTTTTGGGCAGAAAAAATCTCCAAAAAGTTTCATGGTAATTGGACTCCGTTTGGTATTGATATTCTGTGAAGTAAAACAAGAAAAAAACAACAATGGGCACTAGGCACTATGTCAATAGGTTAGTCCCAAAAAATGATGTAAAGTTGCTAGCAAATGAGTATAAAACATCCAAGAATGATATTTTAAAAGCATGGAACAATAAAAATTATAGATACGTTGGAGACGTATCACTAACGCCAGCAATATAATTGTGTTAGATATGGCGTTGAGTGTGTGCCAATGCCAGCAATTAGAAATTTTCACTAATAAAAATATATACCCAGCAATTTAAACCTAGTATATATTCAGCCATTTAAACTTACTTACATTCAGCTAAACAAAAGATTAGTACTTCTAGTGATAACTTCAAATCCACAAAGAGTAGTATACACTAGCTAGCTAGAAGCAAAAGTGACAAACTTCGACAATATCTCGAAACTACCTACATATGCATTACATCTCTCTCTGAAGAATGATCTTTATCTCACACAAGTTGTTCCTATTGCTCTCCCCCTCCTTTCTATAATGGACTTTCAGCATCTTGAGTTGCACCCTCTCGTCCTTCGAGAGCTGTATCTCCTTGTTTAGAGGATCCATCTCAGTGACCAGTTTGTCCTTCTGGTCGTTGAACTTTAGTTTCTTATCATAGTAATCCGAGTTCTCGTCGATGATCTGATGCTACTTCTTGAGCTTGTGTTGGTTTTTCCCTTGAAGAGGAAAGGGTGATGCAGCAAACTAGACAAAAGTATCTCCCTCAGTTAGAGAACCAAGGTATCAATCCAATAGGAGGTACAAGCAAGTCTGAAATCTATGCACCTGCACAAACAATCAAACACTTGCACCCAACGCGATAAAGGGGTTATCAATCCCTTCATGGTCAATTGCAAAGGTGATATATGATAGATATAGGTATAAAAGATTACTAAAACATAAAATTAAATAAATTGCAGCAAGGTATTTTTGGGTTTTTTTGGTTTATAGATCTGAAAATATATGATAGAAAATAGACCCGGGGGCCATAGCTTTCACTAGAGGCGTCTCTCTTGAAGGCAAATAATGCAGTGGGTGAACAAATTACTATCGAGCAATTGATAGAAAAGCGCAAAGTTATGACGATATCCAAGACAATGATTATGCATATAGGCATCACGTTCGTGTCAAGTAGACCGACTCGTGCCTGCATCTACTACTATTACTCCACACATCGACCGCTATCCATCATCCATCTAGAGTATTAAGTTCATAAAGAACGGAGTAACGCCTTAAGTAAGATGACATGATGTAGGGGGTAAACTCAAGCAATATGATGAATACCCCATCTTTTATCCTTGATGGCAACAATACAATACATGTCTCGCTACCCCTACTTTTTCACTGGGTGAAATCACGCAAGATTGGACCCAAAACTAAGCACCTCTTCCATTGCAAGAAATACCAATCTAGTTGGCCAAACCAAAATGATAATTCGAAGAGAAATACAAAGATATCAAATCATGCATATAAGAATTCAAAGGAGATTCAAATAATATTCATAGATAATCTAATCATAAATCCACAATTCATCGGATCTCGACAAACACACCACAAAATAAGATTACATCGGATAGAACTCCAAGAACATCGAGGAGAACATGGTATTGAAGAACATAGAGAGAGAAGAAGACATCTAGCTACTAGCTATGGACCCATAGGTCTGATGTAAACTACTCATGCTTCATCAGAAGGGCAATAGGGTTGATGTAGATGCCGTTCGTGATCGAATCCCCCCTCCGGCAAATCGCCGGAAAAGGCCCCAAGATGGGATCTCACCTGAACATAAGGTTGAGGCGGCGGAAAAGTCTTTTTGTGGATGCTTTTGAGGGTTTGGGAATATTTGGGAATTTATAGGCCGAATAATAGGGTTAGAAGAGCTTCGAGGGGCCCACAAGGCAGGAGCGCCC